>NC_056502.1:54929442-54947217 GCF_014905685.2 Nematolebias whitei
ATGACTCATCATCGTTTGTGTGTGAGTTTACCCCCCCTTCGTCCGATGAGGGGTTGTTGGAGGCCACAACAATAATGTCTTGGTGTGTTTCACCGACATCTGTAATGTTGTCATTCGCGCCTTCAGATTTAGTAGCGATCACATCACTACATAGTGCTCCTGGTTGGATTCCCATTTCAGCGTTTTTCAAAGTTTCTAAAAACCTGCGTATTTTCTCTGTCTCTTCCGAGCTCAGAGGTGTAGGGCCTCGTTTCTGGAACTTATGTGATTTTTTTGCCTCGGTTCGTTTCGTCCGAGGTGGGGGACGGTCAGGTACGTCTTTTGGGGGTTCCTTTGCGAACTTCCCCTGATAATATGGGTCCTCTTGGTTCCCATATCTTTGCGTCCTACGCACATCCCATCTACGATAATCACGTTCATCCTCTGAAAGAGGAGCTTTTTTGTCCCAGTGTGCACCTTCATGACGCGGTTTGTTAGTTTGAACAGACTGTTTTTTCTCGCCTTTTTTAGGAGGAGGCGGCGACGCACGCCGTCCCTCCAGTTCTAGGGAGTGGGGTTTAACCTTTACACCAGGAAACACTTCTATGGGCGTCTTAGCACGAGAACATGCCTCAAACACATTCACAGCACACTGTTTAATCTCATTGATGGACTTTTCGCTGACATTTGCTATCATTTGTACTGATGTTTTAAAATCAGTGTGGAGATTTTTGCTGAAAACAAATTTATAACCTTCTTCCTCCTCCATTCCGGTTTCATTTCTGTTACCAAAATAAGCTTGGAAGATTCTTTTGTAATAAACTTTTGGATGTTCATTCTTGCCCTGTGTGACCTTGTCAGCAGCTGGGAAACCAGCAGGTCCAGTGCAGAGGTCGTACTCTCTGATCAAAGCTTCACACAGAAGGTTGTAATCCCTTCTCGTTGCATCAGGTAGACGCTCGATGAAGGTGAACACCTCTCTGTCCGAAGTGAGCCTTATCAGACTGATCTTATCCTCAACCGTAGCATTAGGATAACCTTTCAGTCTGAATTCAATGTCTTTGAGGTACGCTTTTGTTCCAGTTGAACCCATTGGTCCTGGTACAAAGCGTTGTACATATTTTGAGAGTTTTAGCAGAACATCTATTGAAAGAGGAAGTTTCCATGCACTCTGTTGCATGTTTGGTGGAGGAGACCTGTTCAGGTCTGTTCCTACCACTTTAGGTGAGGGTGGAGGTGTTTCTCTATCCACATGTGGAGGTGGCAGAATGGGATTAAGAGCAGGAGGTGCAACAACCTCTTTCTGGGGTGATGGCGGTTTACCTGGACTCTGACCACGGTCTTCTTTGAGTTCCAGACAAACTCGCCCCACGTCAGAACTTTTATTTGTTGCCACGGCTAGTTTCTCCTCACAAGCTTTCAGGCGTTCCTGTGATGTTTGACATTCACCTTGTAAACGCACACAATGTTGGAGTAATGCCGCTTTTTCCATTCTGCATTCGTCACGTTGTGTTTTAAGCACATCTATCTCAGCTTTGCAGCGGGAAACTTGTGACATTTTCTCGTCGTGATCCCGTCTTAATGCAAAGTATCCTCTGGACAACAGCTCTTTATCATCCCTGGCTTCAGAAAGTGATGCATTAAGTAACTGTATTTTGCAACTCAGTGAATCAATTTCTGCACGTGCATCTTGCTGTGATTGAAACATCTGTTCAAAATGTTTTTTTGTGAGGATCTCGTGTTCACTTTTAAATTGAAGGAAGTGTTCTTCAATTTCCTGAACCACCTCTTTTTCACTGTTTAACCTTATTGCAAGGTCATCAGCTTTCTCAACCACTGTATAGAATGATTCTTTCAGCAACATTGCCATTTTAGCCAGCTTTTCATAGCTTGACTTTGTAATTTCTGTAGAGGTCACACTCTCTGCAACCTCCTTCAGATTGTCCAATAACTCTTTTGGATTCATGCTGTCCACCTGTTTATCATATGGATGTAAGGATTCCGTCAGCAGTGCTAACGCTTTCTCTAAACAGTCCTTCTCTAAACTAGGCCTGAAGGTCAAAACCTTGACCTAAGGACCATATGGGACAGAAACTGTCATTTCATTGATTTGAATCCAGAAATACAGGTTGACCCATCCTGAGACTTTCTTTCTTGAAAATTCAAGTGAAAGAACACTCTCTTTTCTATTATCATTACTATTTTACAAATGTTTGATAATCAAAGTGTTTTAGTTCAAACCATTTTAGATGTTGTAGTGAACTAATCATTTTTTATTAACTGTGAAACAGTAATAATGATTTTTAATCCTCATGCAAAGTTAGAATTCATGTTAAGGTCTGTTACAGAGTAATTATGCATTTTCTGATTTTCTGTCTTTGAATGAGCAGGGTAAGTTGGTCCAAGGTTGGACTCAAACGCAGACAAGTGTTGGAACGAACTGTCTTGTTTTTACATCCTCTCAGACGTAAATAGAGAAGCTGGCACCTGTTGGCACCTGTTTTCCGCCAACTCGTCCAAACATTTCTCTCCCTGTCTCTAAAAACATTTTCAATCTGTTCCATAACATTCTTGCTGTTTTTCTGACTCCTAGTGACCTCTTACGTCACAAAACACACCCCTGTCTGGTCGATATTGACCAATCAGAAACTCCCAAATGAACCGGAAATAGAGCTCTTTAAAATGTCGGTACTTCCTAGTTTCCAACCGGTGTCGAGAGTCGTGTGGAGTTTCCAGTCGGGTCGAGAGTCGAGTTTGGAGTTGTTGCAGCTCCCGTGCTGTGAAACAGGAAGATCCTGACATGACCACAGAGCTCTTCCGAGTCTTATGGGATTATAACATCTTCCACCTCTGGGTGGAACTCTGACGGACTCCACTCATGGGAAGTCCACTCGTGAGGTGAACCTGTGTCGGACGGAATACCGTCACTACTTCGGACGATTCACAGCTGTTCCTACGGAGACGCTGAAAGGGTGCGTTGAATGGACTTTCGTACCAGTGGAGACATCTCCAGGTAAAAAGTTGATTTATACCACCTAAGTGTACTGGGGAAGAAGCTGAGAAAAACCCGGAGAGTGCCGTTCTAAATGCTGACACAAACAAACCCCCTCACCCATCTTTTTCTCCCTCTAAACTTCATCTTTCCATCTTTAAAATTCTTCTATCAGGTAGAAATCATTCCAGATATTTTAGAAATGTCTGTGTAAAGTTCTCATCCACCGCCGTGTGGTCAATCAAAATTGTACAGCTTGCTAAAATTAGCCATGTTGTTATTTTCCATATTTTGCCAATTAATGTAAATGTGTGATGTGTTAAACTTTGATTCTGTTAATAAATGACCCACTGTCGTTTGGTGAGTCAAAGATAATTAACGTCTCACGTTACATTTCTAAATTCAATGCACATTATATACGGTCCAGAAAAATGAAAGAATCCGTTTAATTTATGAATATATCTCATGCATGTGTTCATCTACATCTCATAAGGATCAAAATCCTTTTCTATCACACCTGTCATGGTTATTCACTGTTCAGCACTTATCTGATACACAGTTGCCAACTTCAGATTAGTTTAACAGGTAAATATTTGTATTCAAGTGAGCAGTGAGTTTCACACACTTTTTAAGCTCTGGGTTTACACAAAAGTACTGTTATAAGTCAACTTATTCAGAGGAATGGGCACCTGTTTCGTAGGTTTTACCCCAATTCATGAATATTTAAGTAAATGCTTCTCTGCAGTGTTACTTTTAATGTGCTTATTTTTTAACAGATACTAGATTACCAAGCTTCTCAGTGTTTTTTACTCTAAAGCACTGAACTTAATAAACCTGCAATTTTTCTAAAAAGTCTCACAGCAACATCAGTTTAAAAACGCTTTTTAAACCGTTCACTTCCAGAAATTCGCTATTTTAATAGTTACTCATTAACCAGATGGGCGAATAGAAAAAGAAAAATGATGATGAGGAATAATCAGTCTCCCCTTCAGGAAAACTGTTATACTCCTCTTCTCCAGCAGGTGGTGGTGTTAGCTTTATACCAGCAGGAGCCTATGACAACTTCCTGTGGACGTTCTGTTGACATCCTGTCGTTAGCCGCTTAGCTTAAAATTAGCATCGGCTAAACTCGGTTAAATAAACATTTCTGAACGGATTCAAAGCTTAAACGTGGCGTTGTTTCAACAAGCACGACTTTTTTGCATGAACATGAGTTTTGGGAACATGTGGCACGGCACATTTAGTGATTTTAAGCACAGAAAAGGCTTCGGTTGCACCGAGCTCATTTCCGGGTCACGTGACTGAATCTACCAATGACAGAACAGCACGGGGGTGGGTTCTTATAACGCTGACTCAGAGGAAGTGACGCGGACACGTCACTCATTTCTCAGCGTATCAGAACATTCCACACGGCCGTTTTCAACCAATCACAGATCGTTTTTCCAGCTAGCGTGTAGCATTTAGCATAAATATTCCAGGACAACTTTTCGTCTTTTAAACTGTCAAAATGTACCATTTTCTGTTAAAAATGTAACGAATAAGCTCTCAGCTTCACGGAGACAGCGCTCCTTTCTTAAAACGTTTCTCCAACCATTTAAAACAACTCGTTCGAACCGAATCAGAACCGAGCCGGGCCAGATCTACGTCTGGACCACAGTTTAAACAGAAAAACGTTTCCACAGCTCATCAACATTGTCACACACAACAGATGTACAAATTCAGCTTTTAAACAGACATATTGACTCACAATTTCAGCTTTCAAAACATCACTAGCTGCAAAACATAGCTGTATTTTCTCCAAGCGTCGCAGCTCAAAATGCTGCGTTTCACACAGCAGAATCTGTACTTTTTTCATGCCAACATGTAAAATCAATTGTTACACGGATAACAGTCCATTTTATGAACCTGTCACGGGCCACCAGATGTAGATGAACTTATGCATGATATATTCATAAATTAAACGGATTCTTTCATTTTTCTGGACTGAATAATGTCGTGCATTGAATTATTAAAAACGTAACGTGAGACGTTAATTACCTTTGACTTCTGTTTTCCTTGCTGGATTACATCAAGACCAGGGACATTCGAAGGCGTAAGTTCATGTTGGAATTCATCCCCATGGACAGGTGATGATTTCCAAAGGGGGGACTGTAGTGAACTAGGCCTCAGGTCAAATCTGGCCTTGAGGGGCCTTCCTGGAACAAGAACTGTATTTCATTGATTTGAGTCCAGAAACACAAATCAAGTCCATCCAGAAGACTTTTTAAGTGTCCTGCACTGATCAATTGAAAGAACACTCTCTTTTCTATTATCATTACTATTTTACAAATGTTTGATAATCAAAGTGTTTTTAGTTCAAACCATTTTTAGATGTTGCAGTGAACTAATCATTTTTAATTCAACTGTGAAGCAGTAATAATGATTTTAATCCTCATGCAAAGTAGAAATCATGTTAAGGTCTGTTACAGTGTAATTATGCATTTTCTGATTTTCTGTCTTTGAATGAGCAAGTGTAAGTTGGTCCAAGGTTGGAGTCAAACGCAAAACAAGTTGTTGGAACGAACTATCATGTTTTTAAATCCTCTCAGACGTAAATATAAGAGGCTGGCACCTGTTTATGGGTAACTCGCCTAAATATTCCTCTCTCTGTCTCTAAAAACATTTTCAATCTGTTCCAAAACACTTTCTGTTTTTCTGACTCCTAGTGACCTCTTACGTCACAAAAACACACCCCTGTCTGGTCGATATTGACTAATCAGGAACCTCCCAAATGAACCGGAAATAGAGCTCTTTAAATGTCGGTACTTCTTAGTTCAAACCAGTCGGGTGGAGAGTCGCTTCAGGCTTCGGCTTCAGTCGTTTGCCGCTCCAGTGCTGGGAGAACAGAAGTCCAGCATGATCCAGAGCTCTTCGAGTCTTGTGGGAATTATGCAATCTTCCACATCTGAGTGGAACTTCTGACGGACTCCACTCATGTGAGTCCACCGAGAGGTGAACCTGTGTCGGACGGAATACCGTCACTACTTCGGACGATTCACAGCTGTTCCTACGGAGACGCTGAAAGGGTGCGTTAAATGGAACTTCGTACCAGTGGAATCACCTCCTCCAGGTAAAAGAGTTGATTTATACCACCTAAGTGTACCGGGGAAGAAGTTGGGAACTCACCGGAGAGTGCCGTTCTGATGCCGACACACATTTCCCTCATCCATCTTTTCCTCTCCCCCTAAACTTCAATTTCCATCTTTAAACTCTTCTTTTGCTAGAAATCATTCCAGATATTTTAGAAATGTCTGTTGTACAGCTGGAAGCAAGGTTTTCAACCATCGCCGTATGGTCTTCCTTGTAAAACTTGCTAAATTAGCCATGTTGTTATTTTCAATTTGCCAATTAATGTAAATGTGTGATGTTAAACTTTGATTCTGTAAATAAATGACCGCATTCATTTTGATGGGTCAAAGAAAATTAACGTCTCACGATACATTTTATCAAATTCAATGCACGACATTATTCAGTCCAGAAAAATGAAAGAATCCGTTTAATTTATGAATATATATCATGCATATGTTCATCTACATTACCATTTACGGTTCAGTTGGCTAACAGGACCATAGACAAAATGCCTTTCAGAATATGGCAAGAAATAGTATGGGTAAAAGGACCCTATAATTTCATCACAAAGGGTGATTTAAATGACCTGAGTAAACCTAAGAAGGACCGCAGTACACTAAATAAATACATGAACAGGCTCATGTCAAGGTTGGTAAGAATAGGACCCACTCATGAGAAACAAGTGGTTGAAGCCTGTGAATATCCCTGAAGTGATAGAACAAAAACTAGATGAGAGAGACTTCTCCCTGGCCGGGAAAGAACAGTTGAAACATATTATTGAATCAGCCTCAGTGGCCAGGTTCAAGAATGACTGTGGAGACCTCGGTCCCAAGTTTGTGCATCTCATTGAGGGAGGAGTACATCCACCTGTACGACAATACCCCTTGAACCCCGGAGCAGTGGAAGAAATTAATAAAATTGTAAGGGAATTGAGTGTTCTAGGGATTATTAGAGAAGAAATTAATCCTCACTAACAGCCCCATTTAAGCTGTAAGAAACCAGAGTCAGCTGGAGGGGGCTGGAGACCAGTAATCAACTTTAAAGTCCTTAATCGACGAATAGCCAACCGAGCGAGCCTGATTAATCTGCAAGGAACTTTAAAAACGTTGCAAGTAAAAAAATATAAGTCCTCCATTGATCTAGCAAATGGATTCTTCTCCCTTAGGCTAGCTAAACAATCACAAGGGAAAACAGCTTTTACTCATAAAGGAAAAAGCTACGTCTGGCAGCGATTACCACAGGGGTACAAAAACTCTCCAAATGTCTTTCAGTCAGCTGTAATGGATGTGCTTAAAGATCTAGGAGCCACAATTTACATCGACGATGTGTTTATCGCAGATGACATCGAAGAAGAATATTTGGAAAGATTGGCACAAGTGGTGCAGAGGGTAACAGAAGCAGGGCTGAAACTGAACTTCAAGAAGTGTCAATTTGGTCAATTCCGAGTAAAGTATCTGGGGTTCCAAGTAACAGCTGATCTGGGGCTCTCAAGAGGGTTACAGGGAAAAGTTGGAACAAATCCAACATCCTGAATCTAAAAATGACTTGCAGAAAATCTTGGGAATGTGTAATTATGTGAGAGATCATGTCCCCAACAAAAATATGCCAGACTGTTGTATGCCTGCCTGAGGAAGAAGGAAGAAGATGAACAAAGAAACAAATTAACTTAGGTGTGGACTGATATAAATCAAAAAGATTTGGAAGAACTTAAAAAGAAAATTCCAGAAGCTGTAAGATTAGAACCAAGAAGCCTGATGAAAAAATTAGTGGCTGAATTCAGTTGTGAAGATGATGATGCTATGATCAAAGTCAAAAATGACAATGGCGGACTAATTTAATTTAATTTAATTCATTTCACGAATGTGCAACGTCACACCACAAGGAGGCAGACTAGTAACTCTTTGGAGTTACACCTTGACCTCAGTACAGAAAAAGTTCCCCCAGGAAGAAAAAGAATTGGCAGTGCTTGCAAGGTATTGGGGAACGCTGAAAAATTTGGCTCAGGGACAGCCAATCAAAGTTATCACACAAAGCCAAGTGCATAAATATCTCAGAAAAGGAATGATAGATAGTACTAAAGCCACAAACACATGGTGGGGAAGATAGGAAGACATCCTGCATGATCCCGATCTGAGATAGGACCTGCACAACCAGCTGACAAAAAAGCGACAAAAGTAGCACCCATGGAACCAAAACTAAATGAATGGACCCTCTATACTGATCGATCCAAGAAAGGATTTGATCAGGAGGCACATTGGGGATTTATCCTGAAACAACATGGAAATGAGTGTTACCATAGAAGGGGGAGAGTTCAAGGAAGTGCCCAAACCGGAGAAGTAACAGCAGTACTGGAAGGACTACCTGAACTAACTAACAAACAGGAAAATAAAGACAGTGTGAATAGTAACCGACAGTTATTATTGCGCACAAGCCCTGAAAGAGGATTTATCCATCTGGGAAGAGAATGAATTTGAGAGTGCAAAAAGAAAAGTGGTGTCTCATCATGATTTGTGGAAGAAAATAGTTGAACGACGGCTGAACTTACAGTTAGAGATAGAACACCAAAAGTCCCACACCAGAGAAGGAAAGCACTGGCAGGGTAATGATGAAGTGGATCGATATGTTCAGCAAAGAAAGATTGTTTTTGTTGTGATCGAGAAGTGGGACAGGGTCCCAGAAGAGTACGTGGTTCAGGTGGTATGGAACGTGCATGAGGCCTTAGGACATGCAGGCGTATTGCCTACACGTAAGGAATTGGAGAATCAGGAGCTCTGGATTCCCTTAAAGCAAGTCCGCAAGGTGCTGTAGGACTGCGAAGTATGTGGTCAATACAACGCAGGACGGCGAGGACACCGAGTGGATGGGCAAACTATCAAAAGTACCAGACCATGGGGTTCTGTGTGCATGGATGTTGCCGGACCCATGGAAGTCTCTGGAAAGAGGGGAGAAAAATACCTTCTAGTGCTAGTACACTCAATTTCAGGGTATGTAGTAGTAAAACCAGCAAGAAAAGCTAATGGGAACAAATGTGGTTAGCATGCTGGAGCAAGTTTGTGGGTCGTTGGGTGTGCCAAAATAACTGAGAACTGGTATTGGAACACATTTCCGCAATGCACAAGTTGATCAATGGTGCCGGACTTTTGGGGTGATGCGTGTTTACTCACCACCCTACACACCACAAGCCAACAGAGTTGCCGAAATAATCATAGATTTGGTCAAAAATTGGATAGCTAAAAATGCTAACACCAATGAATGGAGCACTAAAACTGTGGAGATAGGGCAAGCATTGAATGACAAACATTGAGCTGGTAGGCCCTCCCCTGCGGAGGAGCTCAACCAACGACAGCTCACCACTCAGGAAAATAGATGGGGCTCCAGGGATAAAGAAGAACAGCCAGATCTTGACGTCTCATTCAATGTGGGGCAGAAGGTGTGGATCAAGGCACAGGATCACACGTTGACAGCTGTAGTAAAGCCTAAATACGGCAACACAGACAGAGTGAAGAAGATATTAGATAGAAGCAAAGTTGAACTGGAAAAGAAAGGGATCCAAGGAATAGAGCAACTGAAGCCAATTCCTAGCTGACTTGAAACCAGAAACCGGATTATGGCCAGTGAACCAAGCACCTTGCTCCCCTACATCAGAATGGCCAATGTATATGGGGGAGTTGTATTACGAAGGACGACTTCAGGGCTTTGGGCAGGTAGGGCTCTGAAAACATTGGAATACGCTAAAAAAAGGATACCTGTCAACAGAGAATGAGACAATCAAGTGGAGTGAATTATAAAACAGCTGTATAATTTGCTTGAAACCCAGCGGCCTTCCACTTCATTGGGAAGGAAAAGGGAGGAGAAAACCTCTTAAAGCTACAGCAAGTAAGCTTGATGTCTGAGACATAGAAGTAAAGCCTGTGAAGGTGATTGATGCATTTATCTGCAGAGAATGTAGGATTAAATCTCTACCACGGATAACCATCATCACACACTGGGAATTGTATGGGAAAGGCCCAAAGGAATGTATATGTGAATGGGATGGGACCGCCATCAAATACTGTGGAAACTGCACGTTTCAAATGCAAGATGGACGGCTACTCCACTCAGAAAGAGCCGAGGGTTGGCAAATAAGAAGGTATTATCCAAAAAAGTTCAATCTGGTCCTCTGGACATTCAAAAACCAAAACCAAGCAAAAAAAATGTAGAAACGTTTCGTCTCTCATCCGAGAGACTCCCTCAGTCTGAGGTGCTGTATTCAGCTCAGTCTCTTAAATAGCACCTTCTCAGAGTTGATCAACCAGTTTGCTGCTGACAACCAAAACCAGCTGCTCACATGGTCAAGAAGGACCATCAGCCTAACAATGGATCATTAGCACAATGACGGCTGTTTACTCTTCACAGGGGGTTGAGTGATACTAGCAATAACAGCATTGTAAGAGGGGGACAACTGAACACGGAGGCCTCCACCCCTGTTTAATGATGGACAATTTCTTTTCACAAAGATGGCCTCCTTTACTCCTCTCTCAAACCATCGTTCCTCTCTGTCCAGGATGTGAACATCTAAATCCCTGAAAGAGTGACCGCAGGCCTGGAGGTGAGTGTAGACCGCAGAAAATCCTACACAGAGAAATCCCACACAAGACAGGTTCTAGAGCAATGTGGATATCCTAACTGGGCCTTCCTGAAAGCAGAGAAAAAAACCCAAACAGAACTCCAGTCAGCCATCAGGTGAAAAGGAGGAACCAAGACCAGTGGTCATTCCGTATGTTGAGGGAGTATCAGAGAAACTGAGACGTTTATTTTCTAAACATAACGTCCCAGTGGCTTTTAAACCCCAAAATACATTACGGCAAAGACTGGTTCATACCAAAGATGCAGTCCCCCGGCACAAACAGAGTAATATTGTGTATGCTGTTCAGTGTCAGGAGGGCTGTGATCAGTCTTACATAGGGGAAACTAAACAGCCACTGGCCAAAAGGATGGCCCAGCAAAGAAGATCAACATCATCAGGCCAGGATTCTGAGGTCTACACTCATCTCCAGGCTAGCGGTCACTCTTTCAGGGATGAAGATGTTCACATCCTGGACAGAGAGGAACGATGGTTTGAGAGAGGAGTAAAAGAGGCCATCTTTGTAAAAAGAAATCGTCCATCATTAAACAGGGGTAGAGGCCTCCGGGTTCAACTGTCCCCCTCTTACAATGCTGTTATTGCTAGTATCACTCAACCCCCTGTGAATAGTAAACAGCCATCAGTGTGCTAATGATCCGTTGTTAGGCTGATGGTCCTTCTTGACCATGTGAGCAGCTGGTTTTGGTTGTCAGCAGCAAACTGGTTGATCCACTCTGAGAAGGTGCTATTTAAGAGACTGAGCTGAATACAGCACCTCAGACTGAGAAAGTCTCTCGGATGAGAGACGAAACGTTTCTACATTTTTTTTGCTTTGTTTTGTTTTTCGTTTTTTGGAATGTCCAGAGGACCAGATTGAACTTTTTTGGATTTTTCTACCTGGATTATTGAGCATGCATCAGGATATAAGAAGGTATTACTTCACTTCCGGCGAGCTGATGGACCGCAGCTTCCTCTGGCTTCTCTGCAGTCTTTTATCATTAAACTGACCCGTTTTTTCGAACCGGACTAAAGTTGGTCCCCCTTCCAACCAAATTATCGGTGTTCAGTGACTCAGACAGCTGGACGGGACCGTCCAAAAATATATTTTGGTCCAGGACCGACCGCTCCCACTCCACCGGTCACTCTGAGCGCACCCTGCCGGCCAGGTGATCCCTCGAGCTGGTGAGTCGTTGCACAAAGTTTCGGTGTTTTTTCTCTCTCTCTCTCTCTCTCTCTCTCTCTCTGGACCTCAACGAACTCTCATCTGGACCTTTGTGGTTCTACCTGGTTCCGACAAAAATCGCTGGGTGGTATTTCGCTGGTTTTCTGCTGGACTGGCCCTCGTGGTGTCTTCATAGGTGTGGGGGAAGTGTACTTGTGACCCTCGAACTGGATCAGAACCAGACCGAGGTGGCTTTGGGGGACTTTGTCTTCAACAGAGCCGGTCTCAGCTTCAGTGAGCAGTCCGTTACTTTTAACGAAGGACTGTCCACCTCCGTGGAATCACTGTTTTCGCCTGGAGGAGATGCTC
The DNA here is from genome assembly GCF_014905685.2 of Nematolebias whitei. Lineage (NCBI taxonomy): Eukaryota > Metazoa > Chordata > Actinopteri > Cyprinodontiformes > Rivulidae > Nematolebias > Nematolebias whitei. The sequence goes on from NC_056502.1 coordinate 54,941,656, forward strand.
CGATGCTTTGAAGCGTCGCCGGACCGGTGCAGAACCGGGCCGGGACAACTTCAGCCTCTTCGTCTCTCATGCTGTGGAGCGCCGGAGCCGGACTGGAGCAGAACCGGACCAGACCAGTGTCGACTTCAGCCTCTCTGGTCAGTCTCGTTTTTCACCGGGGGTGCCTCTCGTGCCGTCGGGTGCAGAGGTGACATGCAGAGAAGCGGAGGAGCAGCATGTAGGAGCAGCACTGCGTGGTGCTCGAGAGAAGTTCAGAGTTTGTATCGGAGTTGCTGCAGGCCTCCATCCAAACTCACCTGGATAATAATTAATTTTATTCCGGATCATGCTGTTGGCCCCATGGACCTGAAACGAGCTAGGAACATGCCTTTCACTTCAGGAGGATTTTCTGGCAGCTCGCTCTGCTATTTGCTGCGATTTATCTGTTTCTGTTTCGGCCTGTTGATTCTGGACAAAGCTTCTGTTTCCCATGGGAGCATCCATCCATCTTCACTGGGGGGCTGGAGCCTCCCTCAGCCCAACTCAAACTGCAGTTGGGCCACCTCGTCAGATTTGTTTGTCCATTTGAACTGTGACATTTTATGGTTTGAGACTTTTCTGTATCATTCATATTACTGTCACTATTTTCAGATCTCAAATTATCTGGAGTCACTGAATCTTGTTAATACACCTGAATCTGCCCATCACTGCAACTTTCACTGTTTTTGGGTTCTGAATGATCGCGTCTTCATTAATGTTTCTCATGGTTCGATTATGGGGGCTAATTGTCACACTGTTAACTCCTGTAATTACACTTCAGTCACAAAAAACTCAAGAAAATGTCTGATAATAATGTTGTTACTGTTCTCAGGGATTCAGCCCAATCCTGGACCCCCCACTATTTATAGCACACCAAATGACTTTACGAACATGTCTGGGCTTCATTTTCTGCATGTAAATGCTCGTAGTCTTCTGAGAAAACTTGATGCCTTGAAAATTCTGGTCAGTTCTTCTGGAGCAGACGTTATCTTCATCTCTGAAACCTGGCTCAACAAATCTGTACTCAATAATGACCTGGTAATCAATGGATTTAACATCTACCGCTGTGATTGTCAAAAAAAAGGGGGGGGGGAGTCGCTGTTTACATCAGAGATTCTTTGGCTGCTAGTCCTGTGTCTTCTAAAACAATTCCAAACCAGTTTGAAGCCTTAGCTGTAGACATCACCTTGAATGGTGGCCAGAAATTATCTGTAGTCTGTTGTTACCATCCACCCTCAGGAACACCTGAGGCTCTGTCTGCCCTGATGGAATTTCTTGGTAATTTAAAATTCAAAGAGATCCTTTTGGCAGAAGACCTCAACATTGATTGGTGTAAGTCGACCCCCCTCTGTGATAATTTCAAGGAATGTTGCCTGTCTCTCAATCTTACCCAATTGATCAACTCTCCCACTAGATTAAACAAAAACCGTCCTGAAAAATCCTCCATCATAGACCTGTTTCTAACTAATATGCCTCACAAATTCCCTGGTACAGGTGTATTTTCCAATATCTTGAGTGATCATTGTGTGACAGCGGCTTTGAGAGATATTAAACTTCCACCTTCTAAGCCCAGATTAATAAAAAAAAGGGAACTGAAACATTTTTGTGAACAGTCATTCCTCTGGGATCTGTCTCACTTTGACGGGCATCGTATTCTGTTAACTGATGACGTGAACTCTGCTTGGAACTCTTTTCATAATAGTTTCATTTATTTTGTGAACAAACATGCTCCTTTTCGTCAGTTCAGAATAAAGGGACGAGACAGCCCCTGGTTTACTCCAGAGCTGGCTGACCTCCTGCACAGGAGAGATCATCTTTGGGCCACAGCGAGAAAATCTGACTCAGACACTTGTAATGAGATAATATGCGTCTGATATTATCCTTCATTTAAACGGATTCTTTCATTTTTCTGGACTAAGTCACATCGTGCTTTGTGGAGTAAATGTGGACAGAGACGTGTTTAAATTTCTGACTCACCAACAACAGTGGGTCGTTTATTTTAAATGATTTAAAAACACATCACACATTTACATTAATTGGCAGACTGATTACAATTAACACAGCTTAATTAATGAGCTTTACAATGAGAAATCATACGGCCATGATTTCTCACTTGCAACTGAAATACAACAAACATTTCTGAAAATATCTGGATTAATTACTGGCAAGATAGAAGTTTAAAGATGGGAAAATGAAGGAGTTTAAATAGAGAGAAAATGGATGAGGGAAAAGTGTGTTGATAACGAACGGCACCCTCCTTTCGACCCAGCTCCCCTCGGTACACTTCGGTAGTGGAAATCGACTCTTTACCTTGCAGAAGATATCTCAGCTTCGGTGTAGAGTTTTCTCTCAACGTTACCATTTCAGCGTCTCCGTAGGATAGCAGAGAAACGTCCGGAGTAGTGACGGTACTTCGTTCAATAGCACGCTCACCTCCCGGGTGGACTCACATGAGCTGTGAGCCCGTCAGAGTTCCACTCAGATGTGGACGATTCCATAATCCCCACGAGACTCAGAGGAACTCCCAACTAACTCCAGCACTTCAGAACTTTCGTTCGGTTCTGCTCCCAGAACTTTGAACTGACTGGAACTAGGAAGTGTCGACTTTTTAAAGAGTTCGCTTCTGGTCCCTTTTTGGGAAATCCTGATTGGTTGAAAGAACCAACAGGGGTGTGGTTTTAGTGACGTAAGAGGTTACTACAAGTCAGAAAAACAGTGAGATGTTTTTGGAACAGACAGAGAAATGTTTAGGCGAGATGACAGACCACAGGTGCCAGCAGTTTCTTATTTCTGTCTGATAGGTTTAAAAACATGACAGTTAGTTCCAATAAACTTGTTTGCGACTGTCTCCGACTTTTGACCGACATCACTACTTCTCATTTCAGACAGAAGATCAAAAAATGCATGATTACTCTGTAACAGACATTAACTTGATTTCTACTTTGAATGAGGATTAAAAAATCATTAATACTGTTTCACAGTTGATTTAAAATGAGTAGTTCACTTCAACATTTAAAATGATTTGAACTAAACACACTTTTGGATTATCAAGACATTTGTAAAAATAGTAATGGCAATAAAAAGAGAGTGTTCTTTCAATTGATTAGTGCAGGACACACTTAGAAAGTCTCTGGATGAGCTTAATTGTATTTCTGGACTCAAATCAATGAAATAACAGTTCCTGTCCCATGAAGGTCCTCAGGGTCAGGTTTTGACCTGAGGCTTAGTTCACTACACACTGATTGGTTGAGTTTTCGACAGATGAGGAATAAATGTACAACTGCTGTCAAAGCTGCAAAACGCAACTTTTTCTTATCTCAGACCTCCAAAAATCTAAATGACCCTAACAGATTCTGAAAAACCATCAAATCTCTCTCAGGCACCACCCAATCATCTGACCTCCCATCACAACTTCTCGTTAACTCTGTTCTTGTGTCAAATAAGCACGAGATCCTGAACTGTTTCAACAAACATTTTGATACTTCTAGTTCTATATTTGACACAGTTACTAGAGGAGAATAAGCCAATTCACTTAATAATCAAACTTCTACAAATCAAATCCCTCCTACAAGTCAATCCTTAATTAATCACACCTTCTCTTTTTCTCCATTCTCAGTCAGTGAGGTCAATAAACTGTTAAAAGATCTTGATGCTAAAAAATCTGCAGGTCCAGATGAACTTCCACCTTATTTCTTAAGGCTGGCTGCTCATATCATCACAGTCCCTGTGACCCACATCTTCAATCTCTCCATAAGACAAAACTCCATCCCAGACACTTGGAAAACAGCCTTTGTTCTTCCTTTGCTGAAGGGAGGTGACCCCACCTCACTGAACAACTATCGGCCAATCTCTAAACTGTATTTTAGCCAAAGTTCTAGAAAAACTGACAAACTCTCAAATCAAAAATTACCTGGACTCGTTTAACATCTTACCTCCACATCAATCTGGTTTCAGGAAACAACACAGCACAACCACTGCTTTACTAAAGGTTCTTAATGACATCGTTAAAGCACTGGATGCTAAGGATTATTGTGCTGCACTTTTCTTAGACCTGTCTAAAGCTTTTGATACTGTGGATCATAACATCTTGTGTCATAAGCTCTCAGAAATTGGTTTCTCAGAACACACCATTGGTTTGTTCTCTATCTCTCAGACCGGAGGCAATGTGTTCAACATAATGGTACTTCCTCCAGTTATTTAACAGTCAACAATGGTGTACCACAAGGCTCAGTCTTAGGACCCACCCTCTTTACAATCTACATACATAATGTAGGTAAAAACATCCCTAATGCATCCTTACATTTCTATGCTGATGACACTGTTGTTTATTGTCCAGCTAAAATTGTTGTTAAGGCTTTCCAGCTTTTGAAATCTGCATTCAACTACATCCAGACAGATTTGTTCTGCCTCAAACTTGTCCTAAATGCTGATAAAACCAAAGGGATGCTTTTTTCAAGTAGGAAGTTGGTCCCAGCAGTTCTTCCTCCGATTTTATCCTCAAATGGTGTCTCAATTGAGTTTGTTAATTCCTATAAATATTTGGATATCTTGGTCGACTCACATCTCTCTTTTAAGCTCCATGTGGAAAACTTGGTAAAGAAACTGAAAGTTAAACTGGGTTTCTTTTTCAGAAACAGATCCTGTCTAACCCTGAATGCTAGAAAACGCATTGTATCTGTGACTTTCCTTCCCTCCATCGATTACGCTGACATTATTTACATGAACGCTCCTACAAGAACCCTGCATATGTTGGATGCTGTCTATCATACCATACCACTTTATTTATAAAGCACCAAAAATAGCTACAAGGCCAACCAAAGTGCTGTACAGACAAAACAACAGGTAACACACAAAGCAAAATACAAAATGAAGTAAATCAGAATATAGACATAAAAACGATGCAGATAATGACGACAAACCAGGGTGGAACATACAGGATCAAAACACAGATCCTCTGTTGTTGAAAGCTACTGAATAATAGTGAGTTTTTAAATGGGACTTAAAAACCGAGAGGGAGGGGGCCTGTCTGACAAACAGAGGTAACTCGTTCCAGAGTCTTGGTCCTGCTTCAGAGAAGGCCCTGTCACCTCTGCGCTTAAGACGAGTTCCTGGAACTGTGAGGAATAACTGGTCAGCTGACCTCAGGGAACGTGTTGGGACATACGGATGTAGCAGATCAGAGAGATGGGGGGGGGGGGGGGGCACTGTTCAGTGATTTGTAGACATACAGGAGTATTTTGAACTGGATTCGAAAGTGAACCTGTAACCAGTGCAGTGAGGCCAAAACTGGTGTAATGTGCTCTCTTTTGCCTGTACTGGTTAAAAATCGGGCTGCTGCATTCTGGTCCAGTTGTAGTCATGCAATGGAGGTCTGACTGATATCAAACAGGAGTGAATTGCAGTAATTACTTACTTACTTACTTACTTAATCAAGCCTAGATGTAATGAATGCATGTATTACTGTCTCCAGGTTATTTTTGGACAATATGGGCTTCAGTTTAGACAGCCGCCTCAGTTGGAAGAAACATGATTTAACAATCATGT
>NC_056502.1:54947317-54950431 GCF_014905685.2 Nematolebias whitei
AGAGGAGCTTTTCTGTCCCAGCGTGCACCTTCATTACGCGGTTTGTTAGTTTGAAAATACTGCTTTTTCTCGCCTGTTTTAGGAGGAGGCGGCGAGGCACGCCGTCCTTCCATTTCTAGGGAGTGGGGTTTAACCTTTATACCAGGAAACACCTCTATGGGCGTCTTAGCATGAGAACATGCCTCAAACACATTCACAGCACACTACTTAATCTCATTGATGGATTTTTCTCTGAAATTTGCCATAATTTGTACTGACATGCGTATGTCAGTGTGGAGATTTTTGCTGAAAACAAATTTGAAACCTTCTTCTTCCTCCATTCCGGTTTCATTTCTGTTACCAAAATAAGCTTGGAAGATTCTTTTGTAATAGACTTTTGGATGTTCATTCTTGCCCTGCGTGACCTTGTCTGCGGCTGGGAAACCAGCAGGTCCCGTGCAGGGGTCTTACTCTCTGATCAAAGCTTCACGCAGAAGGTTTTAATCCTTTCTCGTTGCATCAGGTAGACGCTCGATGAAGGTGAACACCTCTCTGTCTGAAGTGAGCCTTATCAGACTGACTTTATCCTCAACCGTAGCATTAGGATACCCACTCAGTCTGAATTCAATGTCTTTGAGGTACGCTTTTGTTCCAGTTGAACCCATTGGTCCCGGTACAAAGCGTTGTACATATTTTGAGAGTTTTAGCAGAACATCTATTGAAAGAGGAAGTTTCCATGCTCTCTGTTGCATGTTTGGTGGAGGAGACCTGTTCAGGTCTGTTCCTACCACTTTAGGTGAGGGTGGAGGTGTTTCTCTACACACATGTGGAGGTGGCAGAATGGGATTAAGAGCAGGAGGTGCAACAACATCTTTCTGAGGTGGTTGTGGGTGACCTGGACTCTGACCTTGGTCTTTTTTGAGTTCCAGACAAACTCGCCCCACGTCAGAACTTTTATTTGTTGCCGCGGCTAGTTTCTCCTCACAAGCTTTCAGGCGTTCCTGTGATGTTTGACATTCACCTTGTAAACGCACACATTGTTGGAGTAATGCCGCTTTTTCCATTTTGCATTCGTCACGTTGTGTTTTAAGCACATCTATCTCAGCTTTGCAGCGGGAAACTTGTGACATTTTCTCGTCGTGATCCCGTCTTAATGCAAAGTATCCTCTGGACAACAGCTCTTTAGCATCCCTGGCTTCAGATAGTGATGCATTAAGTAACTGTATTTTGCTATTCAGTGAATCAATTTCTGCACGTGCATCTTGCTGTGATTGAAACATCTGTTCAAAATGTTTTTTTGTGAGGATCTCGTGTTCACTTTTAAATTGAAGGAAGTGTTCTTCAATTTCCTGAACCACCTCCTTTTCACTGTTTAACCTTATTGCAAGGTCATCAGCTTTTTCTACCATAGCATAGAATGATTCTTTCAGCCAGATTGCCATTTTAGCCAGCTTTTCATAGCTTGACTTTGTAATTTCTGTAGAGGTCACACTCTCTGCAACCTCCTTCAGATTGTCCAATAACTCTTTTGGATTCATGCTTTCCACCTGTTTATCATATGGATGTAAGGATTCTGTGAGCAGCGTCAACGCTCTCTCCAAACAGTCCGTCATCTCATAAGGATCAAAATCCTTTTCTATCACACCTGTCATGGTTATTCACTGTTCAGCACTTTATCTGGTTAAAACAGTTGCCAGCTTCAGATATTTCAACAGGTGAATATTTGTATTCAAGTGAGCAGTGAGTTTCACACACTTTTTAAGCTCTGGGTTTACACAAAAGTACTGTTATAAGTCAACTTATTCAGAGGAATGGGCACCTGTTCGTAGGTTTTACCCCAATTCATGAATATTTAAGTAAATGCTTCTCTGCAGTGTTACTTTTTAATGTGCTTATTTTTTAACAGATAATAGATTACCAAGCTTCTCAGTGTTTTTTTACTCTAAAGCACTGAACTTAATAAACCTGCAATTTTTCTAAAAAGTCTCACAGCAACATCAGTTTAAAAACGCTTTTTAAACCGTTCACTGCCAGAAATTCACTATTTTAACAGTTACTCATTAAACCAGGTGGGTGAAAAGAGAAAGAAAAATGATGATGAGGAATAATCAGTCTCCCCTTCAGGAAAACTGTTATACTCCTCTTCTCCAGCAGGTGGCGGTGTTAGCTTTATACCAGCAGGAGCCTATGACAACTTCCTGTGGACGTTCTGTTGACATCCTGTCATTAGCCGCTTAGCTTAAAGTTAGCTTCGGCTAAACTCGGTTAAATCAACATTTCTGAACGTATTTCAAGCTAAAACGTGGCGTTGTTTCAACAAGCACGACTTCTTTGCATGAAACATGAGTTTTGGGGACATGTGGCAGCTGAATTTAGTGAATTTAAGCACAGAAAAGGCTTTGGTTGCACCGAGACTCATTTCCGGGTCACGTGACTGAATCTACCAATCATAACAGCGCGGGGGTGGGCTTTACATCGCTGACATCAGAGGGAGTGACGACAGACACGTCTCTCAGCCAATCAGGGCGTTCCACACGGCCGTTTTCAACCAATCACAGATCGTTTTTCCAGCTAGCGTGTTAGCATTAGCCTGAACAAGTCCGGTCAACTTTCTGTCCATTAACTTTCAAAATGCACTATTTTCTGTTAAAAATGTAACGAATAAGCTCTCAAAGCTTCACTGAGACTTCGCCCAGTCCTTAAAACGTCTCTCCATCTATTTAAAACACTCGTTCGAACTTATCAGAACCGAGCCGGACCAGAACCACGTCTGGAACACAGTTTAAACAGAATAAAGCGTTTCCACAGCTCAGCAACTTTGTCACACACAACAGACGTACAAATTCAGCTTTCAAACAGACATATTGACTCACAATTTCAGCTTTTCAAAACATCACTAGCTGCAAAACATAGCTGTATTTCCTCCAAGCATCGCAGCTCAAAACGCTGCGTTTCACACAGCAGAATCTGCACTTTTTCATGCCAACATGATAATTCAATTGTTACACGAATACAGTCCATTTAATGAACCTGTCACGGGCCACCAGATGTAGATGAACATATTCTGTGATATATTCATAAATTAAACGGATTCTTTCATTTTTCTGGACTGGATAATATCGTGCATTGAATTTG
>NC_056502.1:54950531-54953146 GCF_014905685.2 Nematolebias whitei
TTTTTTTTTTTTTTTAACAAATAGGATGGCTAAAAGGAAAAAACAAAACAAAAAACAGCTAGATTCCAAGACAAATGTAGAAAACTAAAAACAGGAACATGCCAGCATTGGACCCTGCCAGGAGTCCAACAGATTCTTAAAGACACTTAGAGAGGTCAAGGTCGAGAGCTTCAAATCTTTTTGTAAGATGTTCCAGGAAACAGGAGCAGAATAGGAGAAGGCCCTTTTGCCTAGTTCAGTCCTCATTGAGGGAACACTGCAGGTAATAATGTCCTGAGAGCGCACTCCGTAGCTGCACTCACGCAGAGACATGTAGGAGGAGATGTATGAAGGCAACAGACCAAGAAGTGATTTAAAGATGAAAATATACCAGTGAGAGAGTCTGCGTGAAGTTAATGATGTCCAGTTAACCAGTGAATACAGTGTGCAGTGGTGGGTACGATAATCACAGCCAGTTATGAATCTTAGTGCACCATGATAGACAGCATCCAACATCTGCAAGGTTCTTGTAGGAGCGTTCATGTAAATAATATCACCGTAATCAATTGAGGGAAGGAAAGTCACAGATACAAGGCGTTTTCTAGCATTCAGGGTTAGACAGGATCTGTTTCTGAAAAAGAAACCCAGTTTAACTTTCAGTTTCTTTATCAAGTTTTCCACATGGAGCTTAAAAGAAAGATGTGAGTCGACCAAGATACCCAAATATTTATAGGAATCAACAAACTCAATGGGGACACCATTTGAGGATAAAATCGGAGGTAGAACTGCTGGGACCAACTTCCTATTTGAAAAAAGCATCCCTTTGGTTTTGTCGGCATTTAGGACAAGTTTGAGGCGAAACAAATCAGTCTGGATGATGTTGAATGCAGATTTCAAAAGCTGGAAAGCCTTAGCAACGGTTTTAGCTCGACAAACAACTGTGTCGTCAGCATAGAAATGTATGGATGCATTAGGGATGTTTTTACCTACATTATGTATGTAGATTGTAAAGAGGGTGGGTCCTAAGACTGAGCCTTGTGGTACACCATTGTTGACTGTTAATTAACTGGAGGAAGTACCATTATGTTGAACACATTGCCTCCGGTCTGAAATATAGTTAGAGAACCAACCAATGGTGTGATCTGAGAAACCAATTTCTGAGAGTTTATGACACAAGATGTTATGATCCACAGTGTCAAAAGCTTTAGACAGGTCTAAGATAAGTGCAGCATAATAATCCTTAGCATCCAGTGCTTCAACAACATCATTAAGAACCTTCAGTGAAGCAGTGGTTGTGCTGTGTTGTTTCCTGAAACCAGATTGATGTGGAGGTAAGATGTTAAATGAGTCCAGGTAATTTTTGATTTGAGAGTTTATCAGTTTTTCTAGAACCTTGGCTAAATTGCATAGTTTAGAGATTGGTCGATAGTTGTTCAGTGAGGTGGGGTCACCTCCCTTCAGCAAAGGAAGAACAAAGGCTGTATTCAAGTGTCTGGATGGAGTTTTGTCTTATGGAGAGATTGAAGATGTGGGTCACAGGGACTGTGATGATATGAGCGGCCAGCCTTAAGAAATAAGGAGGAAGTTCATCTGGACCTGCAGATTTTTTAGGATCAAGATCTTTTAACAGTTTATTGACCTCACTGACTGAGAATGGAGAAAAAGAGAAGCTGTGATTAACTGAGGATTGACTTGTAGGAGGGATTTGATTTGTAGAAGTTTGGTTATTAAGTGAAGTGTCTGATCTTCCATTAGTAACTGTGTCAAATAAAGAACCAGTAGCAACAAAATGTTTGTTGAGACAGTTCAGGATCTCGTGTTTATTTGACACATTATTATTATTATTATTATTTGGTAAAGCAAGTGCTTCGGAAAATAAGGGAGAAAACATCCCATATACACACTTTTACCTTGGGAGATTTTTGTCTTTTTACAAATTCTTAAATACAACGTCTTCAATTCAATTCAGTTTATTTATATAGCGCCAAATCACAACAAAGTTGCCTCAGGGCACTTTACAGGAACATTCACATAAATGCCAATTAGTAAAGTTCTCTGTCTAAGGAATCCAGCAGACAAGTTGAATCTTGGCTTCTTTGCAGTCTTCCATCCTGAGCAAGCACAGTGGCAACAGTGGAAAGGAAAAACTTCCTTTTAAAAGAAGAAACCTCCAGCAGAGCCAGACTCAGGACAAGCAGCCATCTGCTTTGACCGGCTGGTTTGAGAGGACAGGAAGGACAGACATACGAACACAGAATGGTAGGTCCAGATATAGGTCCAGGTGTACCTGAAAGACAAAAAAATAAAACACATGTTAAGGATAGAAAAAATAACTACAAATACAAAACGGGTTAAGCAGGATAAGTAAAGACAGTAGCAGAGTGAAAAGTGTGGTCAGTTTGTCCTCCAGCAGTCTAAGCCTATAGCAGCATAACTAAGGGACAGCTCAGGAAACCCAAGCCAACCTTAACTATAGGATTTAGCAAAAAGGAAAGTCTTAAGCCTAGTTTTAAAACTGGATAATGTGTCAGCCTCACGGACAGAGATTGTGTAGATGAACATATTCTGTGATATATTCATAAATTAAATGGATTCTTTCATTTTTCTGGACTGGATAATATCGTGCATTGAATTTG
>NC_056502.1:54953246-54953927 GCF_014905685.2 Nematolebias whitei
TTGATACTGTGGATCATAACATCTTGTGTCATAAGCTCTCAGAAATTGGTTTCTCAGAACACACCATTGGTTTGTTCTCTATCTCTCAGACCGGAGGCAATGTGTTCAACATAATGGTACTTCCTCCAGTTATTTAACAGTCAACAATGGTGTACCACAAGGCTCAGTCTTAGGACCCACCCTCTTTACAATCTACATACATAATGTAGGTAAAAACATCCCTAATGCATCCTTACATTTCTATGCTGATGACACTGTTGTTTATTGTCCAGCTAAAATTGTTGTTAAGGCTTTCCAGCTTTTGAAATCTGCATTCAACTACATCCAGACAGATTTGTTCTGCCTCAAACTTGTCCTAAATGCTGATAAAACCAAAGGGATGCTTTTTTCAAGTAGGAAGTTGGTCCCAGCAGTTCTTCCTCCGATTTTATCCTCAAATGGTGTCTCAATTGAGTTTGTTAATTCCTATAAATATTTGGATATCTTGGTCGACTCACATCTCTCTTTTAAGCTCCATGTGGAAAACTTGGTAAAGAAACTGAAAGTTAAACTGGGTTTCTTTTTCAGAAACAGATCCTGTCTAACCCTGAATGCTAGAAAACGCATTGTATCTGTGACTTTCCTTCCCTCCATCGATTACGCTGACATTATTTACATGAACGCTCCTACAAGAACCCTGCA
>NC_056502.1:54954027-54969274 GCF_014905685.2 Nematolebias whitei
AACAACAGGTAACACACAAAGCAAAATACAAAATGAAGTAAATCAGAATATAGACATAAAAACGATGCAGATAATGACGACAAACCAGGGTGGAACATACAGGATCAAAACACAGATCCTCTGTTGTTGAAAGCTACTGAATAATAGTGAGTTTTTAAATGGGACTTAAAAACCGAGAGGGAGGGGGCCTGTCTGACAAACAGAGGTAACTCGTTCCAGAGTCTTGGTCCTGCTTCAGAGAAGGCCCTGTCACCTCTGCGCTTAAGACGAGTTCCTGGAACTGTGAGGAATAACTGGTCAGCTGACCTCAGGGAACGTGTTGGGACATACGGATGTAGCAGATCAGAGAGATGGGGGGGGGGGGCACTGTTCAGTGATTTTTTTTTTTTTTTTTTTTTTTTTTTTAACTGGATTCGAAAGTGCACCTGTAACCAGTGCAGTGAGGCCAAAACTGGTGTAATGTGCTCTCTTTTGCCTGTACTGGTTAAAAATCGGGCTGCTGCATTCTGGTCCAGTTGTAGTCATGCAATGGAGGTCTGACTGATATCAAACAGGAGTGAATTGCAGTAATTACTTACTTACTTACTTACTTAATCAAGCCTAGATGTAATGAATGCATGTATTACTGTCTCCAGGTTATTTTTGGACAATATGGGCTTCAGTTTAGACAGCCGCCTCAGTTGGAAGAAACATGATTTAACAATCATGTTTACATGATTGTTAAGCTTCAGGGAAGGGTCCATTATCACGCCCAGATTAGTGACTCTTTGTTTTTCTGACAGGGTTAGAGCGGAGAGGTCGATACAGTGGTTTGTGATCGTGTCGTTGTGAGGGAACAACATGACTTCAGACTTCTTTTCATTGAAACTTAAGAAGTTTAAAGCCATCCAGTCCCTGATGTCAGCCAGGCAGTCGAGCAGCGGTTGAATAGAGCATGTACCATTGTGTCTTAGGGGGAAGTAAATTTGACAGTCATCGGCATAGAAATGGAAGGGCATGTTGTGTTTTCGGAAAATAGCACCAAGCGGCAGCAGGTATAAAGAGAATAGGAAGGGACCCAGGATGGACCCCTGCGGAACCCCCCATTTAAGCTCTGCCTCTGCGGAACTAAAATCCTTGATGGAGACACAAAAGGATCTGTCAGCGAGGTAAGATCTGAACCAATTGAGGGCTGATCCTGTGACGCCCACCCACTGCTCCAACCTAGCAATGAGGATCTCATGGTCGATGGTGTCAAAGGCGGCTGTGAGGTCCAACAGGACAAGCAGCACAGAATCACAGGTGTCTGTGAATCTGAAGATGTCGTTAAAGACCTTCAGCAGGGCAGTTTCAGTGCTGTGGAGAGGTTTAAAGCCAGATTGGAAAAGCTCTAAGATGGCGTGATCCTCCAGGAAGCACTTCAACTGGGACTCAACTATTTTCTCCAGTGCTTTAGAAACAAATGGGAGTTTGGAGACAGGCCGGTAGGTGGAAACGACTGAGGGGTCAAGGTTTGTTTTTTTCAGGAGAGGCTGGACGGCAGCATGTTTAAAGGATTTTGGCACCACGCCAGTGGATAAACTACTGTTAACTATATCAAGGATGGACGAACCTAGAGTTGGAAAAACCTCCTTTAGTAGTCGAGGGGGGACCACATCAAAAGGGGAGCCAGAAGGTTTCAAGCTGCACATGACCTGCTCTAGAGAAGATAGTGTGATGGGTTAAAAATGGTCAAAAGGAGCTACAGATTGAGGTGGGATGGATGGGTCATGAGTTGGAGGGGAAATGAGACCCCGGGTGGTCGCAATTTTTTCCAAAAAGAAATGTAAGAAGTTGTCGCACAGCTCAGACGAGGCTTCCAGAGGTGATGGTTCAGTGAGGTGGAGAACAGAGTTTAGGTTATGCTCTGAGTTTTGTTTTTTTGGTTTTAACAGGCGCAACATGATCCAGAGTCTTTAAGCAGACAGAGTTAAACTGGGATGTCAGCTCCTCAGTGGTGGTGAGAAACACTGGGGCCTGAATTATCATTTCAGAGTTATAAACATCTGTGAAACGTGTGGCAGTGAAGAGGTTAATGGTCCGGGTCCTACGTGCAAGAATGCACGGCTTAGGAGTTAGATGGGGGAGGGTGAACTCAAACCGGACTGGCATGTGGTCTGAAAAAACATTATCACCAATAACAAGATTATTAACAGTCATATCATAAGTTAAAACAAGGTCCAGTGTGTGTCCACACTCTTGGGTGGGACAGTTTACATGCTGAGTTAATTAAATGAGTCCAATAGATCTAAAAAGTCCTTAACCAAGGGCTTCTCCTGACAACACACGTGCAAATTAAAGTCCCCAATAATGAAAACATGCTCATATTTTGGTGTGATTTCAGCCAAGAAGTCAGAAAACTCATTTATGAAATCCTTAGACCGAGGTGGGCGGTAGACGAGTGCAAATAAAGTCTGAGGTGAATGTCCGAGTTCAAAGACGCTAAGGTCAAAGCTGGCGCGGAAAACTGGGAAGGGCAGTTGTTTACAGGCCACTTCCCTAAAGAGGATCTTGAGCCCAGCACCTCTTTGACATAAACATATCGATACACCGTACTCCCCCCATGGCATCCCAATCATTCCGCCATGGAGGCACTACAAATAAGAAAGTAACAGAGAAGAAGAAAGTTAACAAAGACCAAAAGGGCAAGTCAATTAGACAAAATAAAGGATCAAGCCGCAAATGGGACAATCAAAAAGAGGACATAGTGGATTCAAAGAAAATTGATGACAATAAAGATAGTTTATTGCTCCAACGCAATGGAGTCGGCCCAATCATACCAGCCCTGCTAATGTATGGTGAACCAGTGCTACTAGACAAGTCAGAACATGACTTTTCTATGTGGAAGAACTGCACAAAAAACATTGGTTACGTACTGTAACCCCAGATTCTATGAGTACAGGCATAGCCTTTTAAGGCTGTCGCTGATGGGTTTATCCTGATATGTGAAGCATTGCACTGAAAAATTAAGTCCACGCCCACCTGCTGTGTGGGACCCACCCGGTCCGTATAAATTACGTTAAGAGCGGGAAATCAGCTCCCAAAATAGTTTTTCTTCAGCCATTTAGGAGCCAGTGAGGCCCGACGCTTAAAGGGCTACGCCTATACTCATAGAATCTGGGGTTAAAGTACGTAACCAACGTTCTATTTCGTAGAGGCTTCGCCCTTTAAGGATGTCGCTGATGGGTTAAGGGTGAAGCGTTTGTTGTCCTCGCCTCACTGGGTCCATTCGAACACCGTATGAAGCAGACGCTTGCCAAAAAAACGTCTTGTCACTCAGCTTCCCATGTGCATAATTACGCACTGCGTAATTATGTGTGCCATGCGCAGACGCATGTTGTGTAACTATGCGTTCTGAATGCATGAACGCCCCAGAAACTTCAACGGGGAAGGGAAAAAAAATGCTGAAAAGAGCCATGAACCAAACGGTTTACGGCTGAACAGTATGAACAGATTAATAATAACAAGTGAACTGATTATTAATCAAATGAACTGATTGGTAACAATAGTCGTGAACTGATTAGTGACAATAGAACCAAAATAACAATCACAATTTGTGATTGATAACAACATCTCACACTGTAATGCATGCAGACAGATGTGAGTAAAACGGAGTTCCATGAAACAACAATATTCATTCTGTAACACTAAAGACAGAATGTGTCATGGAACGAGCCGTCACATCACGTAGATAAAAGCGAATGAATGAGCAGGGTGTTGACCACGTGGCCGCAGTGCAAAATGTCCAGCATTGTCATACCATTATGCAAGGCAGTCGAAGATGCGATACCCCTGGTCGAGTGTGCTCTGAGGTTGACAGAAGGCTCTAAATCTGATGCTCTGTAGGCTTCAGAAATGGCCTCACACAGCCAGTGTGACAAGCGCTGGGTGGATAATGGGCGACCTGCAGATGCATCTCTATAATGCACAAACAAATGTTGACGCATTGCAGCTGAGCGCGCTATGTAACACGTCAACGCCCGCACCGGACAGAGAAGATGAAAAGACGCTACTTCTTCTGATGTGTGTGTGTGTGTGTGGGGGGGGGGGGGGGACCCCTCCAACGATATCGCTCTTGATTTAAAAGAGCTTGTGATGTTTTTAGGCATAAAAGCTGGGTTTGGTCTTAAATCAGCTGAGCTGCCGTCAGCCTGAATTCCAAGACATGACGGAGCAACAGAGAAGGCAGATAAATCACTCACTCTCTTAGTGGATGTTAAAGCCAGCAGCAGGGCTGTTTAAAGAGACAAGAACTTAAGTGGAACCTGATCCAGAGGCTCAAATGGAGCTTTGATCAGGACCTGCAGGACCAGTGTTAAATCCCACTGTGGAACAAGTGGGTGTAAAACAGGCCTGCGTCTCTGTACACCTTTTAGAAAACGCTTCATCAGCGGATGATTAAAAACTGTTCTGTCTCCGAACCCTTTGTGGCAGGAAGAGATGGCTGCAGAATACGTTTTAATCGTGCTGGACGCCAAATTTCTGTCCATCAGCTGTTGTAGAAAGGACAGCATGCCACCTAGTAGACGAGGTGGCCTCTACACCCTTCTCTGTACACCATCACTGAAAAGCTGTCCGCTTTGATGTGTACATCGTTGTGGTAGATGCAGCATGTGAAACCTGAATTGTGCGTACTACATCCTGTGGGAGACCCATCCTCTCTAAGCGGATCCGTTCAGCGGCCAGACCCACAGGTGCTGGCCTATTTCTGGGTAACTCCTGGTCGCTCCTCCTACCTGGAGGAGAGCGTCCTCCCTCCACAGCAGTTTCCACGAGCGCCCTGACAGCAGGCATTGCAGGACTGGGAACCATGGTGCGCTCACGCGTTCGGGGGCCACCAGGAGAGCTGTCAATCCCTCCTCCTGAACTCGGTTCAGGAATCGTAAAATCAGAGGAGGTGGAAGAAAACGTGTACAGAAGCATTTTGGGCCATGGGCTGTGGGCAAACGCATCCGCCCCCAGCGGTGGTTAGTCTCACGGGTTCAGAGAAAACCATAATTGACACTGAGCGTTTTCTCGTGTCGCAAACAGGCCCACAGCTGCTATATCAATCTCAGTCAAAATGCTCCGTCAGAGGATGATTAAAGGTGTTCTGTCTCCGACAACTTTGAGACAAGAAGAAAGCATGGCTGCAGCATACGATAATCGTGCTGAATGCCAGATTTCTGTCCATCGACTGCTACAGAAAAGGACAGCATGTCATCACATGGACATGAAATGGCCTCTACGCCTTCTCTGTACACCTTTTACAAAACATTTCATCAGCGGATGATTAAAGCTGTTCTGTCTCGAAAAGTTTGTGACAGGAAGAGATGGCTGCAGTGAACATTTTACACGAGCTGAATGCCAGATCTCTGTCCTTCAGCTGCTGCAGAAAGGACGGCACACCACCTAGTGAACATGAAATGGCCTCTACACCTTTCTCTATACAGCAGCGCTGAAAAGCTGTCCGCTTTGATGTGTACAGCGCTGTGGTAGATGCAGCACGTGAAACCTGAATTGTGCGCACTACATCCTGTGAGAGACCCATCCTCTCTAAGCGGATCTGTTCAGCGGCCAGACCCACAGGTGCTGGCCTATTTCTGGGTAACTCCTGATCGGTCCTCCCGCCTGGAGGAGAGGGTCCTCCCTCCATAGCGAGTTCCACGAGCGCCCCGATAACAAGTATCGTAGGACTGGGAACTATGATGCGTTCACACACTTGGGACAGAGGAGCTATCAGTCCCTCCTCCTGAGCTCGGTTCAGAAAACCGTGATATCAGAGGGAGAGAGGGAGGTGAAGAAGCATTACAACCACAGGCTGTGAGCAGACACGTCCACCCCTAGTGGTGGAGCGTCCCGTGGCTCCATGATAATTATAGTTGACACTGAGCGTTCTCTCGTGTTGCAACACGTCCACAGGCGCTCGCAGGATTTCTGCCGTGTCTGAGCCATAGCTCTGGGTGGAAGGTCCCAGGTCCCCATGCCGCAAAGAACCGTCTTTGGACATCACATCACGCGTTGATGCTGTGCACTCACATGCATGCTGATGTGAGCTGGTGCACGCTGAAGGAGAAAGAAAAACCGCGTGCCCCCGAGCATGCAAATCGTTGTGCATTTGCTGATGCTGCGGGACGCAGCTCATGTGTTGTGCTCACCTTGTGTGCAGCTGCTCCGTGTAAACGCTCGGGGAGCGGGTGCACGTATGAGCCGACGTGCCCTGAAGAGTCATGTGTGCGCGCTCTCATTCATGCGACGCCTTAAGCGAGGATTTCCGCGGGAGCGCACGTTTGACACCACTGTAATGAAAATGTTTACGTTACTGGGCTCGTACCGTGGTCTCAGGTTAACGTTGACGTGAACGGCGGGCGCTGAGAGCTGCGTGCGCGCTTTCATAACGTAGCGCCTTATAGGTGAAGGCTGCTCGTGCCACGGGAGCGCGTGTTGGCACCACTGGCAGTGAATGAAACAACCTTAAAAGGCTCATTCGTGATGAGTGTGTGTGATGGGGCGCTTGTCAGATCATCCGTGTTGATAGCCTGGCTAAAAGATACTTCATCATAAAATGATGTTTATTCCACATCATGTGTCATCAACACACCTCCAGCAAACCAACACCTGGTTATCTTCTCTTGAGCTCTGTTTGTTGTCCTAGAGGGCCCCCTGTTGGCGGAGTCCGGAAAAAATTGAACTTCCGGATGCCGGGGACGTCTGACGGGAGGGGCTGGCGTAGCAGAGCTGGGGAGGCGTTGTGCAGCCGTGGAGCATCTTGAAATGATCTCTAGCTGATGAAAAGGCCCTCCAACAAAAGCTTCTGCAGCTCTCCTGAGAGGAAGTTGGAGTGATGAGCCAGGAGAACCTCTGGGACCTCGTTCTCCGGCTGGGGCGGCAGACAGCAAAAGAGGCGCACCGGTTGGGGATGACGTCAGCTGCCCTGCAGACGGAGCGTACTGCAGGGGCCGACAGCGTTGTTAGTGAACAGCCGCTACGAGAGAGGAGCGAGTCGAAGGTCAGAGGGCCCACCGTCTCTTCCCACCTCTGAACGTGTACGCCAACAGCTTAACGTGTTGTTCGCTGCGGCCGTCTGGAACGCATGCTGGTGAGCTCAGTTGGAGAGCGGTGTCACCGTCTGGGTTACGCTAACCGGAGGAACGGGACGCTGGTCCACCTGGACATCTTGCTCCAATGAAGCCTCCGTCAGACTCGGCTCCAGGGGGCACTGAGGGAATTTCCGCTCGGTGAACCCCTGCTCTGGAGATGGGTGCGGACTGTGGAGACCGGCCCCCCAATCTACTAGGAAAATAGAATAGAATAGAATAGAATAGAAACAGCCTTTATTGTCCCACGGATGGGAAATTCCAGTGTATCAGCAGTAACAGCAGCAACAGATAAAAAGATAAAAAGATTTAAAGATTTCACACAAAAGTTCCTAAATGTTAATAAACAACACAATATATAAGAAATAATATAAACAATATCAATAATAATGTTCAATATGTATTGGAACATTGAGAATGACAGACTATTTACAGTACAGTATTACAGGCAGAGTGTATGTTTAAGCAGAGGTCAGCATGTATTTAATCCTTATTGAGTTTGTTGGGAGCAGTGATGGTTGTAGAGTCTAACAGCTGCTGGGAGGAAGGACCTGCGGTAACGCTCCTGGCTGTGTAAAACCGGCTGTGGCCTCGCCCGTAGGACGTCCTGTTGGGAAAACGTGGCCAGATGGATCAAGACGGTGAGCCGGAATGGAACCTAGAAAAAAAAAAACCTTCCCGTTGGATCATACGAACTGGCGAGAAAGGCGTGGGATGTAAAAAAGGGTCCCTTCATGTCAGCCACCTCCTGGGTTACGCCAGGCAACCCCAGAGGGCGCCGTCGGCCGGGAGCGGTGTGATTGCCGATGCGAAACGAGGTGGGATGAGGTGAGCATTCGCTCAGCCCCCCTCAACCGACACTATGATCTCCAGGAGGGAATGAGCAGCGGGGGGCTGCAGCTGAGCGCCGCCTGTCCCGGAGGAACCATCCGATTCGCTCCGAGGGTCGGCGATAAGAGGAAAATTACAAGATGGCGTTGTCCAGCGTGTAGCGACCTGTCACTGAGAAATATTCCTCGGCACTTACCTTGAAACAAGACTGCTCGTCAGCTTCTCCTCGGGGAGGAGAGCTCACTGGGACGACCGGAGATCGACGTGCCGGGCCAAGCATTCTTAACAAAGGTTGGTCATCTACACAACTTTCCTTCTTCTTCTTCTGACAGTGCTATTAGCTTGCTGAAGAAAAAATGGGAGCCGATTTCCCGCTCTTAACATAATTTATACGGACCAGGTGGGGCCCACACAGCAGGTGGGCGTGGACTAAATTTTTCAGTGCAATGCTTCGCATATCGGGATAAACCCATCAGCGATAGCCTTAAAGGGCGAAGCCTATACGAAATAGAACTATTTTTACACAAACACAAAGTACTATAGAAAATCTCGCTTGGAAGAACCCCATAAAGAACACCTCCTTCGTCCGGCAAAGCTCCCCTCCTATGGAACTATAACATATCCCTGTCCACTGACCTCCCCATGGATATTTAATGTGGTCTACATAACAATAGCCAGAAAAAGGATCAAGATTAAATGGGGTCCAAACTACTGTGAACCGTACCAGAGTCAGTTCTGTAAAATCTCTGTGGGTGAAATGGTAATCTGGGCTACAAGCCCCCCTATGGTAAAATCTATCTGTAAAAGAGTAAGTTCACCAGAGCGGTATATCATAGAAAACCAACACCTTCCCCTGCGGGTGGTAGAAGATCAGGTGATAACACCATACCACTGTTGGGGAAACTCACGGGCACGAATGGGTTACAGAGTACAAGTGTTATAAGAAAATCAACCGCTAATAACCCAAGTAGAAATATTAGCAGAACACGGTCCTACTGAGGATTCAGTTCATGCACAGTTGAGGTACATCATAGAGCAAGAAAGGTCAAACGGTGTACCATATGGCAAATGGTCACAAGTACTATATGGGGCCCAGCCTGATCTCGAGGAGTGGGAAGTAACTCAGTAGAAGTGGGTGTGGAGAGGGTTACAGCCAGGACTGCCACACCCCTCACCACTCTACTTAAAACTTCTTAATGGACGAGTAACCAGAACCCGTGGACTCTCTGAAAGGAAACCTGAAGCTAGAACCTCCAGGAAACCTCTTCAACATGATGTGCCTAAAGACCAGAGAACCAGACAGCAAAGATTCAGATGACTCTGATGATCTAGCAAACCCTGACCGACCTAAGGAATGCCCAAGGATTACGATTTTGGATAAAGCGGCTTGTCTATGAACCCTGCTGCGGGGATTTGTAGTGTTAATAGGCTTTGTAATGTTATTGGTTATTTTGTACCAAGCTGGAATCAGACCATGGAGCTTGACACACGTGAAAGTCTCCCATGGAAGGCCCAAGTATGCCAACATGACCTGCAGGGACATCACATCAAGGAATATCTTCATACCATGGAGTCGCAATGACTCTCTCCTGAACCAAACAGTGATGAGGAATCGAATACGAAGGGCAGGTTTCAACGCTTGGGCACAGAAATTGAACGAGACACCTGAGTGGCTGATAGCCATCGAGGCCGAAAATTTGACCGGACATGATTGGACCATATCCAACCTGTTGTTGCTGCTAGATGGAGTGGTGATCTGGATATCGCTCTTAAGGCAACACGTTAGGAAACAGACAAGGTGCAACTAGATCCATCCAGACTGAGAACAACCAGAATGGCACTGCGACTGGGGCTGTCGACCTCTGTTGGGACTGAGTCATCAGGGCTATTGGGAAGCTGAGGTGATTTATCCTGCCCGACCGAAGGATGACAGTTGCCAAACGATACTCCCTCACTGGGAATTCTGGGGTAACATTCACTTGGAGTGCAATAAAATCCCACCTCGATATGTTACCAGGCCATCTCGAAATTCAACTAGTTTAAAAACTATCCAAACCATAAGGCATAAAAAGGTGCTCAGACCTAATGCTGCCCTAGGACGACCCCACACTTGTTCACAGAAACCACCAGACAGAATGTCAAACTAAACCAAGGAGGTGGCAAAAGCCTTGACCGAATACTGTAAAGCACACAAGTTGAAAGAACTCCCAAACTGCTACTGGAACTTGTATGGCGAGTGCAAATCTGAAAATTATCTGCCAATTACCCCAGTAATGAATCAACATTATTATTATTGGAGCTGGACAGCTATATTCCATCCTGTTAATGCCTGGCACAAAGATTGGTTGAATATGACCTTACACTGGGTCTGGGTGGTCCCAGGTCTGCCCCACTTTGAGGGAGACTTTATGGAGGGACACGCCAGGACACACATGGGACTTCAAGGACCCTGTTTCTCTGATATGTACGTGCAGAGGCTACCAAAACCCAATGAGTTCCTTAACGCACCAAAGAGAGATTTTGATAAAATAGACAGATGTGTGGCTGAACGTATTTTCAATAGCCTTAACAATTCAGTGTGGAGAGTAGTGGTGCGTCACCTAGATGCCGACTGTGGGAAACGGAAGTAGCTGTTATGTCAACCTGGCGTTATGATTGCACTGAATTACTGGAAGCAAGAACTATCAAAGTTCTACTCCAGGCCTGGCATGAGTATCATCGTAGAGACAAGTCACGCACCTGGTGGGGATTTCAAGAAGAAGAAATAAGAGAATGGGTCGCACCCTGTTTACATCACTCGTCTTAACTACTGGATCAGATACCAATTTTTAGCAACTGTATACTCCAAAGAACAGGACATTTGGTCTAGTGCCTTGTACCGCCCAGACAGGTACGTTAGTCTGAGACCATGGCACGAGTTGTAACAACAAAGTCACAGAATGTATGATTAACCTGGCCCGAAGACCCTGTAATGAGATTCCTGGATGGGAAAGCTATTGTCAGAGTTACTATGGTACAGAATATTCCACCCATGCATCTGAGGTTGTGTGGAAAAAGTATGGCAACATATGGAGACGGTCCATACCCGATGGATCAACTTGCACGCAAGTTATTTTAGGACACCAGTTAAAGACCAGAAAAAGTATTCATGGAGTAATCATCCCCTTCGTCTCAGACTCCATGACTGCCCTAGCTGAAGGACATGCCGTGAGATGCCGCCTGTGCCTCGGTGATGAGGGCTACGAATGGGTAGGCCCAATCAAGATCTATTATAATCTCACTTGTCTGTATCCAGAGGAAACTTGTAAAAAATGTGGCAAAGGAGAGAATGAACACAGTTGTGCATGGTATGAGACTGTAAGTTACACAGTGGACCACAAAGTGAAAGAAGCAGTCCATGAAGTTGGAGAAGTGATCAAAGAAGGATGAAAGAGAGTTGAAGGGTGGATGGTCAATCTATTCCTTCAGATCTGGCCTTATTTGGTAAGCCTGGTTGGAGTGGTGGCCGTAGCCTTATTAGGATGTGTGCTCTTACAAGAGTGTCTTAGAGCTATGTGCCACCCATGGGGGAGGAACTACAAACCACTCCCACCTGAACCGGGCGTTGGCAAAGCATAACATCAGAAAGGTAAGGAAGTGGACTCACATCTGCCCCGGAGCAGCAGCAAGCAAACCTAAAGAATTTGTGACCACAATGTCTAACTCCAAAAGCTAACAACAAGTTCTACTATGCCAGAAGTGAGTACAATGCTATGGACACCTTTCGCCACAACAAATAGTTTACCCACTATGCCACATTGTCCCACGCACTATAATAGGGGACAAGTAGAATATTATTTGCTGTTTCCTGATGCATGCTCAATAATCCAGGTAGAAAAATCTAAAAAAGTTAAATCTGGTCCTCTGGACATTCAA
The DNA here is from genome assembly GCF_014905685.2 of Nematolebias whitei. Classification (NCBI taxonomy): domain Eukaryota; kingdom Metazoa; phylum Chordata; class Actinopteri; order Cyprinodontiformes; family Rivulidae; genus Nematolebias; species Nematolebias whitei. The sequence continues at coordinate 54,965,868 of NC_056502.1, forward strand.
AAAAAAAACAAAAAACAAAGCAAATCAACAAAAAAATGTAGAAACGTTTCGTCTCTCATCCGAGAGACTTCCTCAGTCTGAGGAGCTGTATTCAGCTCAGTCTCTTAAAAAGCACCTTCTCAGAGTGGATCAACCAGTTTTGCTGCTGACAACCAAAACTGGCTGATCACATGCTCAAGAAGGACCATCAGCCTAACAATGGATCATTAGCACACTTGTAGAAACAAACGTACGGGCCACCAGATGTAGATGAACATATATCTGTGATATATTCATAAATTAAATGGATTCTTTCATTTTTCTGGACTGAGTAATATCGTGCATTGAATTATTAAATGTGACGTGAGACGTTAATTTTCTTTGACCCATCAAATGAATGCGGTCATTTATTAACAGAATCAAAGTTTAACATCAAACATTTACATTAATTTGGCAATTTGATTACAATAACAGCTTAATTAATTAGCTTCACAACTAGGAAACCATACGGCCATGGTATCCTTGTTGCTTTACAACAGACATTTCTGAAAATATCTGGATGAATTACTGGCAAGATAGAAGAGTTTTAAAGATGGGAAATTGAGGGAGTTTAAGTAGAGAGAGAAGATGGATGAGGGAATATGTGTCGGTATAAGAACGGCACTCTCCATTAGATCCCAGCTTCCCCCTCGGTACACTTAGGTAGTGTAAATCGACTCTTTACCTGTAGAAGATGTCTCCACTGGTACGGAGTTCCATTTAACGCACCCTTTCAGCGTCTCCGTAGGAACAGCTGTGAATCGTCCGAAGTAGTGACGGTATTTCGTTCGACACACGTTCACCCCACTGGTAGACTCACATGAGGAGTAAGTCCGTCAGAGTCTCTACTCAGATGTGGAGGATTCCATAATTCCCACAAGACTCGGAAGAACTTCGGATCATGTCTGGAACCTCCTGTTCTCTCCAGCAACTTTTCTGTTCGGTTCTGCTCTCCGAACTGAACTGTTCTCCCACCGCACTGGTTGGAACTAGGAAGTGTCGACATTTAAAGAGTTCTGTTTCTGGTTCATTTGGGAAGTCTTGATTGGCTGAAAGAGCCAACAAGGGGTGTGTTTTTGTGACGTAAGAGGTCACTAGAAGTCAGAAAAACAGAAAAATGTTTTGGAACAGACAGAAAATGTTTTTGAGACAGACAAGAGAAATGTTTAGGCGAGTTGGGAGGAAACAGGTGCCAGCTTCTCTATTTATGTCTGAGAGGATTTAAAAACATGACAGTTCGTTCCAACAAACTTGTTTGCGTTTGTCTCCGACCTTGGACCGACTTACAACTTGCTCATTTCAGACAGAAGATCAAGAAAATGAATAATTACTCTGTACCATACATTAACTAGATTTCTACTTTGAATGAGGATTAAAAATCATTAATACTGTTTCACAGTTGATTTAAAATGAGTAGTTCACTTCAACATTTAAAATGGTTTGAACTAAACACACTTTGATTATTAAGACAATTGTAAAATAGTAATGATAATAAAAAGAGAGTGTTCTTTCAATTGATCAGTGCAGGACACACTTAGAAACTCTCTGGATGAACTTAATTTTGTGTTTCTGGACTCAAATCAATGAAATAACAGTTCTTGTCCCAGAAAGGCTCTCAGGGCCAGATTTGACCTGAGGCTTAGTTCACTACACACTGATGGCTGTTTACTGTTCACAGAGGGCTGAGTGATACTAGCAATCACAGCATTGTAAGAGGGGGACAATTGAACCCGGAGGCCTCCACCCCTGTTTAATGATGGACGATTTCTTTTCACAAAGATGGCCTCCTTTACTCCTCTCTCAAACCATCGTTCCTCTCTATCCAGGATGTGAACATCTTCATCCCTGAAAGAGTGACCTTTGGCCTGGAGATGAGTGCAGACCGCAGAGTCCTGGCCTGATGATGTTGAGCTTCTGTGCTGGGCCATCCTTTTGGCCAGTGGCTGTTTTGTTTCCCCGATGTAAGACTGATCACAGCCCTCCAGACACTGAACAGCATACACAATATTACTCTGTTTGTGCCGGGGGACTGGATCTTTGGGATGAACCAGTCTTTGCCGTAATGTATTTTTGGGTTTAAAAGGCACTGGGACGTTATGTTTAGAAAATAAACGTCTCAGTTTCTCTGATACTCCCTCAACATATGGAATGACCACTGATCTGGGTCTGGGTTCCTCCTTTTCACCTGATGGCTGACTGGAGTCCTGTTTGGGTTTCTTCTCTGCTTTCAGGAAGGCCCAGTTAGGATATCCACATAGCTCAAGAGCCTGTCTTGTGTAGGATTTCTCCTTCTGCCTTGCTCCTGAATGATGCCACTTTGTCAGCAGAGACCATTGTTTCATCAGTCTCACAATGGTCTCTTTTGATGTCACATCACTCTTTACGTGCATTCCTGTTGATGATGCAGTAGAGGTGGTCAGTTTAAAATTAAAATCAGACACCACTCTGAGCAGCAGGACCACACTTTCTACAGAACAACTGTGTCAACTCTTGAAACTGTGCCTGCAGTCAACCTACTTCACATATGGGGAGCAATATTATAGGCAGAAACATGGGTGTGCTATGGGGTCTCCAGTTTCTCCTATTGTTGCCAACCTGTACATGGAGGAGGTAGAAAAGAGAGCCTTGACGTCCTTTTCAGGGACACCACCAAGTCATTGCTTCAGGTATGTTGACGACACCTGGGTTAAAATCAAATCTCAGGAAGTCCAACATTTTACTGACCACATCAACTCTGTGGATAAATACATCAAGTTCACACGAGAAGATGTAAAAAAATGGCAGGTTGGCTTTCTTGGACTGTGAGGTCTCAGTCTCTGATAGAGGACATTTGCAAACTGAGGTGTACTGCAAACCCACCCACATAGACCAGTATTTGCAGTTTGACTCCCATCACCCTTTGGAGCACAAGTTAGGAGTCATCAGGACTCTGTATCACAGAGCAGACAGCATCCCCACTAGCTCAGGAGCCAGGCAGAAGGAGAAATCCCACACAAGACAGGCTCTTGAGCAATGTGGATATCCTAACTGGGCCTTCCTGAAAGCAGAGAAGAAACCCAAACAGGACTCCAGTCAGCCAACAGGTGAAAATGAGGAACCCAGACCCAGACCAGTGGTCATTCCGTATGTTGAGGGAGTATCAGAGAAACTGAGACGTTTATTTTCTAAACATAACGTCCCAGTGCCTTTTAAACCCCAAAATACATTACGGCAAAGACTGGTTCATCCCAAAGATCCAGTCCCCCGGCACAAACAGAGTAATGTTGTGTATGCTGTTCAGTGTCAGGAGGGCTGTGATCAGTCTTACATCGGGGAAACAAAACAGCCACTGGCCAAAAGGATGGCCCAGCACAGAAGCTCAACATCATCAGGCCAGGACTCTGCGGTCT
>NC_056502.1:54969674-55002076 GCF_014905685.2 Nematolebias whitei
TACGTGACTGTTGAGTTTTAAGGACGGGTCCATTATCACCCCCAGATTAGTGACCTTTTGTTTCTCTAGCGGGGCTAGAGAGAAAAGGTCAATGTCATGGTTCATGAGTGAGCCACTAGGATGGAACAGCATGACTTCAGACTTCTTCTCATTGAAGCTTAAGAAATTTAAAGCCATCCAGTCCCGGATGTCAGCCAGGCAGTCAAGAAGAGGCTGAATAGAGCGTGTGCCTCTGTGCCTCAGGGGGAAGTAAATTTGGCAATCATCGGCGTAGAAATGAAAGGGTATGTTGTGTTTGCGGAAAATAGCACCTAGTGGCAGCAGGTATAAAGAAAAGAGAAGGGGACCGAGGATGGACCCCTGTGGTACCCCCCACTGGAGCGCTGTCGATGCCGAACTCAAATCTTTGATATTGACACAGAAGGTCCTGTCAGAGAGGTAGGACCCAAACCATTTAAGGGCTGACCCTGTGATGCCCACCCACTGCTCCAGCCTAGAAATGAGGATCTTGTGGTCGATGGTGTCAAAAGCAGATGAAAGGTCCAATAGGACAAGCAGCACAGAATCACCTGCGTCTGTGGATATGAAAATGTCATTAAAAACCTTCAGTAGAGCAGTTTCAGTGCTATGGAGAGATTTGAAGCCAGATTGGAATAACTCTAGAATAGCATGATCCCCAAAAACTGTTTCAACTGAGACTCCACAATTTTTTCCAGTAGTTTAGAGGTGAATGGGAGTCTGGAGACAGGTCGGAAGTTGGACATGACTGAGGGGTCAAGGTTAGGTTTTTTCAGGAGGGGCTGGACAGCAGCATATTTAAAAGTTTTTGGCACCACACTTGAGGATAAACTGCTATTCATAATAGCGAGAATAAAAGGACCCAGGGTAGGAAAAACTTCCTTTAGTAGTCGAGGGGGGAACACATCAAAGGGGGAACCAGATGGATTCATGCTGCACATTACCTGCTCCAGAGAAGACAGAGAGATGGGCTCAAAGTGGTCAAACACAGCCACACACTGAGATGGGATGGACAGATCATGAGCTGGTGGAGAAATGAGTGCCCGGGTGTTTGCCACTTTTTCTAAAAAGAAATGGAGGAAGTTTTCACACAGCTCAGTTGAGGCTTCCAGAGGTAAAGGCTCACTGAGGTGTAGAACTGAGTTCAGGGTGGAGAAAAGAACTTTGTGGGAGTTGGAGACAATTAAATCAGAGAAGAATTTACATTTGGCAGCTTTAACGGTTTTCTGATAGTGACGCCAACTCTCCCTTAACATTTGAAAAGTAACCAGCAGCCTGTCCTTCCTCCACCTTCGTTCAGCTCTGCGACACTGCTGCCTAACGGCTTGAGTGACGTCATTCAGCCAAGGCCCTGATCTAAGTTTCGTTTTTCTGGTTTTAAGGGGAGCAACACGGTCCAGAACATTTAAACAGGCAGAGTTGAACTGAGAGGTTAGCTCCTCAGTGGTAAGAGACACGGAGAACTGTTCGATCCTCTCAGAGTTAAAACCTTCATTAAAACGAGCAGCAGTGAAATGGTTAATGGAACGAGTAGTACGAGCAGGAACGCACGTCTTAGAAGTAGGACAAGGGGGGTGAAGTCAAACAATACAGGCATGTGATCTGAAAAAACATTGTCACCGATTTTCAAATTAGAAACAGAGACATCGCGTGTTAAAACGAGGTCCAGCGTGTGACCGTGTTTTTGGGTGGGACCGTTTACCTGCTGAGTTAGATTAAAAGAGTCCAATAAATCTAGAAAGTCCTTCACTAAGGGCTTCTCCTGACAACACACATGCAAATTAAAGTCACCAATAAACAAAAAGTGAGTGTATCTCTGTGTGATATCAGCCAAAAAGTCAGAGAATTCATTTATGAAGTCCTTGGATCGAGGGGGGCGGTAGACGAGTGCGCACAGAACCGGAGGAGAGTGTCCGAGTTCAAAGACGCTTGGCTCAAAGCTGGCACAGGACACCGGGATGGACAACTGTTTACAGGCCAAGTTTGCTTTAAAAACTGTTAATAATCCACCACCACCACCCCCCCCCCCCCCCGCGCCGACCTGATGGCTGCGGGGCATTAAAACACAGACAGTCCGCAGGTAGTAATTCCACCAAGGCGTTGGACTCACCATCAGAAATCCAAGATTCCATGATGAACAGAAAATCCAACTCCATCTTTAAAAAAGTCATTGAGGATAAACGTCTTGTTGGAAACAGACCTTGCGTTGATTAAACACATCCTGATAGGGTCCAACGCAGACACAGCCATGGAGGGAGAAGCGCGCGCCAGCGGGCGCAGGTTATGAAGAACAGCTCCTCCAGGTCTGCTGGTGCAGTGCACAGATAAACAACTCCAGGTGTTTACATGGACTGAACGCGTGGGCAGCTGGCCAGCAGCCGGGCCCCGGGAGCACCACGGGTCAGAGAGGAGATGATCAGATCCAGAGCGAGTCCTGATAGAATAATCCAAACTTTGCCTCAGTTTCACCAAAATCCCTGCACGCTTCCCACGACGTCTGCGACGTTTCCTCCATGCAGAAAGGCCAGGGTCACGCAGAAGGAATGCAGGAATCTCAGATAGGACCGGTGGAGGAGAGTGCTGGCCGCTGTTCAAAAACTCCGCAGGCATTTCAGCAAATGTATGGAGCTCCAAAAGTGCCCGACGATCATACAGAAAATAAGACTCGGCACACTGCACCAACCATTGTAAAAATAACAAAAATACAATACAAGCAGAGAGTGAGAGACGGGCAGCCCTACACACCGGCGCCATCTTGGAAGTGTGACTGTATCTTGACAAGTGGTGGAGCCATGACACTATTCCTCCTGACACACCGACCCCTGAGGGGCCTAATATCACCCCTGAGGTACCCACATTGGAGCATCCACAAGATTTGGAGATGGGCCATGTTGAACACCAAGCTTCGTTGGAGTGGCATATGCTTGAAGCCATTACTCCAGTTGGGACACCTCTGTCGGGCAGTGATCTGACAAGCTTGGCTCATGACAAGGAGGATCTCACCGCTCAGGCTTCACCTAGGCCAGGAAAAACTGGATCCCCCGTCGCAGTGAACGATCGAGGAATTGCCACCGCCCAGCCAGATGAAGGAAGAATAAAGGATGTTGACTTGAGTGAGATGTCTGTGCTAGATGCATGGGACATTGCTGATGACAACGATGAAAGCCCTGAGTCCAGTGATACTGAGGACCCTGCGTCACAACATGAAGGGCCGATAGAACTGAATGATGAGGAAGACGTCTTGAGCTTGGATACATCTGAGGAGGGCTGGCTGCAGGCTTGACGAAGGCAGATTCCAATTTCAAGAAGGGGGTGTCGAGTAATGTCACATTTAATGAAATCGTCCCCTGCCTACATGCTGCAAGTGTGACAGATTTATACTGTATTTTGTGATTAGAATAAAGTGAGCACTGCATGTTGTGATTATGTTAGATTAAAACTGTAGTCTGTGATCCGAAAAGTGAGAATTGCATGTTAAAATGGTGATGGAAGGTAATGCACTACCTTATCTATGAGTCTCCACCTGGAATGTATGTAAGAGCATTCCAAGACGGATGGGGAGTGCAACACCTTATCTTGATCGGTGATTGTCTACTTAAAGGGTGACTGAAAGCATTCCAGGATAGATAAGGAATCTGAGTAAACAGGTAATTGTTACCTGAAAGCATTCCAGGATAGATAAGGAATCTGAGTAAACAGGTAATCGTTGCCTACAAACATTCCAGGATAAATATGGGACCTGGGTAAACAGGTAAATGTTATTAAAATGAATATGAAGAAAGGTGGTGTAATATAACTCGTGCTGGTAACTGAGGGGTTGGGAAGTAGGATGATATTCTCCATACCATAAAAGGACATGGTTTTAGAGTGTAGTGAGATAGGGCTAGGTTAGCTTAAGAGCTCCACTACAATCAATATTTAATAACGGGTTCTCACTTTTTCGAGCTACTTGACAGATATGTGACAGAGGTACTGTGTTGGAGATGGTCTAATCAGTGACATGAGACGTTAATTTTTTTTGACCCATCAAAATGAATGTGGTCATTTATTAACAGAATCAAAATTTAACATCAAAACATTGTACACTTGATTATGCTATCGGCTCTGATTAATAAAACTTGGCACGTTTTACTTAATAAAAACAACAGACATTTCTGAAGATATCTGGATTAATTACTGGCAAGATAGAAGAGTTTTTAAAGATGATAAATGAAGGAGTTTAAATGGAGAGAAAAGATGGATGAGGATGTATGTCTGTAAACCAGAACAACACGCTCCTTTCAAGTGCAGCTCGCCCACGGTACACTGGTAGTAAAGCTCGTGACGACTCTTTACCTTGGCAGAGGATGAATCAGCTGCGGTCAAGAGGTCCCTGGCACGCTACCTTTCAGCGTCTCCTCAGGGCGGCTGCGACTCGGCAGAAGTCGTAAGATAATCCGTTCCACAGAACAAACCTCCTCAGAAGTTATAGGGCACTCGCCGGGTGGAGCCACAGCGAGGCGTCGTGGCTCCGACAGGAACTCCAGCCAAACTCCATCAGAACCAGCTTCAGAACTTTCTCCTGAACTTCTCCCAACTAGAACGTTCATAACTAGAACTTTCCCTCCACACTACTGGAACTAGGAAAAGTCGACTTTTAAAGAGTTCTGCTTTCGGTCACTTTTGGGAAGTCCTGATTGGTTGAAAGAACCAACAGGGGTGTAGTTTTAGTGACGTCAGAGGGTCATTACAAGTCAGAAAAACAGCGGAGATGTTTACGAACAGACAGAGAAATGTTTTGGAGAAATGACAGACTTACAGGTGCCAGTTTTCTTGTTTCCATCTGAGAGGTTTAAAAACATGACAGTACGTTCCAATAAACTTGTTTGTGACTGTCTCCGACTTTTGACCGACATCACACCTTTCTCATTTCAGACAGAAGATCAAAAATGCATAATTACTTTGTAACAGACATTTAACTTGATTTCTACTTTGAATGAGGATTAAAAAATCATTAATACTGTTTCACAGTTGATTTAAAATGAGTGGTTCACTTCAACATTTAAAAATGGTTTGAACTAAACACACTTTTGATTATCAAGACATTAAAAAATAGTAATGATAATATAAAAAGAGAGTGTTCCTTCAATTGATTAGTTCAGGATACAATTAGAAAGTCTCTGGATGAGCTAATTTGTATTTCTGGATTTAAATCAATGAAATAACAGTTCCTGTCCCATGAAGGTCTTCAGAGGCAGGATTGACCGGAGGTTTAGTTCACTACAAGAGGACAGAATGTCTTCTTGTGTTCTGAGAAACAAACAGCTCTAAAGTGCTGAGGCCAATCAGAGCACGACACCAGAGAAAGGTACAATAAAAAACTGGTTCAAACTGGTTCTAACCAGTAATCAGTCTAAATAACCCAGACGCAGCTACAGGGTAGTGCTGAATGGACTGTGGTGTTGACGAGACAGGACAATATTGATTTCGCCCCAGGAGCCACTCGGAGGGATTTGGCCAGCTCAAAAGAAAGACTTCTTTTCATCAAGATAGGAGTACTCCCTTGTTCAGCCTGAGCTGACAGCAGACCAGACCACTCAGAATTATAACTGCTCATGGGGCCAATGGTGCTTCCTTCCAGGGCTCAGCTCATCAGAACCAGGAGAGCATCACCTTAGTGGACATCCAATACTTTGAACGTCCCATCTGACGAACAGGATACTCCCTGGAACCAGGCATAGACTCTTTATCATTGATCTTATTGAATAATTGAATGTAACCATTTATAGTGTGCTGATAACGCTGTACCCCTACAAATCATTAATTAAAGCAAAGCATAAAATGTAAAAGTCTGGACTATCATTTCTACACTTCGTACTCATGGATTTGAAAGCTTGGTTCAACTTTAACGAAATAGGAGGTTTTTAAAGGTTTCTCAGCTTTGATTAAACAACATCCTGGAACCTTATGCCTAGATTCTAAAAAATGCCAGATCGGTAACAATTGCAAGTCTACAACCGAAGGTGAGCAGCCGTAGAATATGAATTTTCCCTATGAACAATGATCCAACTCCGGCTGCTAGGTTGGGCGAGTCACGGGGTGAGATAAGGGTGTGACTTATAGATGGAGGTCGTTAACAATCTGGGTGAGTGACCTTCAACACAGCCTTGATCAGAACTAACCTAAGGTCACTCTGGGTAAAACTCACGTGCTAGATTTAGTTCGTCATACCCCTTAGAGGAGAGGCTGCAGTGGGGTTTAGCCATAATCCTAGTGGTGACCCCTCTGGGTAGATTGAGATGGTGCCCGAACATAAAAATTTGTAATTATTGAGAAAGGGGGCAGGTCTATACAAGATTTTCTTCTTCCTGCTCCCCCTTCACTCGTGTAGAGGTATAGTAAGTGCTGTAAATGGTAAATGGACTGTACTTATCTAGCTCCTTTCTATCTTATTTCAAGATACTCAAAGCGCTTTACATTACAATCTGTGTCCTCATTTACCCATTCATACAGCATTCTACTAGAGCTCTACAAAGCTAATTGAACAAATCATTCTAAAGAGACTAATCAGAGCTTTAGATCACATTCATACACTGATGGGACACACATCAGAGGCTATGAGGGGTTCAGTGTCTTGCCCAGGGACACTTCAGCATGTGACTTCTGGTGGATTTGAACCCCCAACTCTTGCATTGGAGGACGACTGCTCTAATCACTCAGCCACAGCTGCCCTAACATGCATGTTTTTGATCTGTGGGAGGAAACCGGAGTACCCGGCGAAAACCCACGCAAGGACGAGAAGAACATGCAAACTCCACACAGAATGACCCCAGGTCCAACCGGGGATTGAACCCTGGACCTTCTTGCTGTGAGGCAACAATTCTAACCACTGAGCCATCGTGCTGCCAAAGTTGTAAGAATCAATCAATCAATCAACCTTTATTTATACAGGTAATTCCCATTGAGCCTCGAGGACTCATTTACAAGAGAGACCTGATTTCAACAAAGAAAGATGACAACAATGGACAACAGCAACAACCATAAACAGTTATAAAAAAAGCATACTACAGTGTTTTTTTTTTAATAACAAAAAGGATTGCTAAAAGGAAAAGGTAACAAAACAAAAAACAGCTAGATTCCAAGACAAATGTAGAAAACTAACAACAGGAACATGTCAGCATTGGACCCTGCCAGGTGTCCAACAGATTCTTAAAGACACTTAGAGAGGTCAAGGTCGAGAGCTTCAAATCTTTTCGTAAGATATTCCAGGAAACTGGAGCGGAGTAGGAGAAGGCCCTTTTGCCTAGTTCAGTCCGCACTGAGGGAACACTGCAGGTAATAATGTCCTGAGAGCGCACTCCGTAGCTGCACTCACGCAGAGACATGTAGGAGAAAATGTATGAAGGCAACAGACCAAGAAGTGATTTAAAGATGAAAATATACCAGTGAGAGAGTCTGCGTGAAGTTAATGATGTCCAGTTAACCAGTGAATACAGTGTGCAGTGGTGGGTACGATAATCACAGCCAGTTATGAATCTTAGTGCACCATGATAGACAGCATCCAACATCTGCAGGGTTCTTGTAGGAACGTTCATTTAAATAATGTCACCATAATCAATGGAGGGAAGGAAAGTCACAGATACAAGGCGTTTTCTAGCATTCAGGGTTAGACAGGATTTGTTTCTGAAAAAGAAACCCAGTTTAACTTTCAATTTCTTTATCAAGTTTTCCACATGGAGCTTAAAAGAAAGATGTGAGTCGACCAAGATACCCAAATATTTATAGGAATCAACAAACTCAATGGGGACACCATTTGAGGATAGAATCGGAGGAAGAACTGCTGGGACCAACTTCCTATTTGAAAAAAAGCATCCCTTTGGTTTTGTCGGCATTTAGGACAAGTTTGAGGCGAAACAAATCAGTCTGGATGATGTTGAATGCAGATTTCAAAAGCTGGAAAGCCTTAGCAACTGTTTTAGCTCGACAATAAACAACTGTGTCGTCAGCATAGAAATGTATGGATGCATTAGGGATATTTTTACCTACATTATGTATATAGATTGTAAAGAGGGTGGGTCCTAAGACTGAGCCTTGTGGTACACCATTGTTGACTGTTAAATAACTGGAGGAAGTACCATTATGTTGAACACATTGCCTCCGGTCTGAAAGATAGTTAGAGAACCAACCAATGGTGTGATTTGAGAAACCGATTTCTGAGAGCTTATGGCACAAGATGTTATGGTCCACAGTGTCAAAAGCTTTAGACAGGTCTAAGAAAAGTGCAGCACAATAATCCTTAGCATCCAGTGCTTCAACAACATCATTAAGAACCTTCAGTGAAGCAGTGGTTGTGCTGTGTTGTTTCCTGAAACCAGATTGATGTGGAGGTAAGATGTTAAATGAGTCCAGGTAATTTTTGATTTGAGAGTTTATCAGTTTTTCTAGAACCTTGGCTAAAATGCAGAGTTTAGAGATTGGTCGATAGTTGTTCAGTGAGGTGGGGTCTCCTCCCTTCAGCAAAGGAAAAACAAAGGCTGTTTTCCAAGTGTCTGGGATGGAGTTTTGTCTTATGGAGAGATTGAAGATGTGGGTCACAGGGACTGTGATGATATGAGCAGCCAGCCTTAAGAAATAAGGTGGAAGTTCATCTGGACCTGCAGATTTTTTAGGATCAAGATCTTTTAACAGTTTATTGACCTCACTGACTGAGAATGGAGAAAAAGAGAAGCTGTGATTAACTGAGGATTGACTTGTAGGAGGGATTTGATTTGTAGAAGTTAGGTTATTAAGTGAAGTGGCTGATCTTCCATTAGTAACTGTGTCAAATAAAGAACTAGAAGCAACAAAATGTTTGTTGAAACAGTTCAGGATCTCGTGCTTATTTGACACAGGAACAGAGTTAATGAGAAGTTGTGATGGGAGGTCAGATGATTGGGGGGTGCCTGAGAGAGATTTAATGGTTTTCCAGAATCTGTTAGGGTCATTTAGATTTTTGGAGGTCTGAGATAAGAAATAGTTGCGTTTTGCTGCTTTAACAGCAGTTGTGCATTTATTCCTCATCTGTCGAAAACTCAACCAATCAGTGTCTGAGTCAGATTTTCTTGCTGCGGCCCAAAGATGATCTCTCCTGTGCAGGAGGTCAGCTAGCTCTGTAGTAAACCAGGGGCTGTCTCGTCCCTTTATTCTGAACTGACGAAAAGGAGCATGTATGTTCAGGAAATAAATGAAATTATTATGGAAATAGTTCCAAGCAGAGTTCACGTCATCAGTTAACAGAATACGATGCCAGTCAAAGTGAGACAGATCCCAGAGGAATGACTGTTCACAGAAATGTTTCAGATCCCTTTTTTGAATTAATCTGGGCTTAGAAGGTGGAAGTTTAATATTTCTTAAAGCCGCTGTCACACAACGATCACTCAAAAGATCAGCGAATACACCTGTACCAGGGAATTTGTGAGGCATATTAGTTAGAAATAGGTCTAAGATGGAGGAATTGTCAGGGTGGCTTTTATTTAATCTAGTGGGGGAGTCGATCAGTTGGGTTAAATTAAAAGACAAGCAACATTCCTTGAATTTGTCACATAGGGGGGTCGACTTACACCAATCAATGTTGAGATCTCCAGCCAAAAAGACCTCGGTGAATTTTAAATTACCAAGGAATTCCATCATGGCATTTAATGCCTCAGGTGAAGCTGAGGGTGGTCGATAACAACCTACTACAGTTAAAACCTGGCCTCCATTCAAGGTGATGTTTACAGATAAGGCTTCAAACTGATTTGGAATTGTTTTGGAAGACACAAGACTTGAAACCAGAGAATCTCTAATGTAAATAATGACTCCACCCCCCCTTTTTTGACGATCACAGCGGTAGATGTTAAATCCATTGAATGTCACGTCATTATTCATTACAGATTTGTTGAGCCAGGATTCGGAAATAAAGATAACATCAGCCCAGAAGAACTGATCAGGATTTTCCCAGCATCAAGTTTTTTCAGAAGGCTACGAGCGTTTACATGCAGAAAATGGTGCCCAGAGGCGTTTTTAAAGTCATTTGGTGTGCTGTAATTAGTGGGGGGTCCAGGGTTGGGCTGAATCCCTGAGAGCAGTAACAACATTATTATCAGACATTTTCTTGAGTTTTTTGTGACTGATGTGTAATTAGAGGAGTTAACAGTGTGACAATTAGCCCCCATAATCGAACCATGAGAAACATTAATGAAGACGTGATCATTCAGAACCCAAAAACAGTGAAAGTTGCAGTGATGGGCAGATTCAGGTGTATTAACAAGATTCAGTGACTCCAGATAATCTGAGAACTGAAAATAGTGACAATAATATGAATGATGCAGAAAAGATTCAGACCATAAAACGTCACAGTTCAAATGGGCAAACAAACCCGACGAGGTGGGCCAACTGCAGTTTGAGTCGGGCTGAGGGGGGCTCCGGCCCCCCTGTGAAGATGGATGGATGGATGGATGGATGCTCCCATGAGAAACAGAAGCTGGGTCCAGAATCAACAGGCCAAAACAGAAACAGATAATTCGCAGCAAATAGCAGAGCGAGCTGCCAGAAAATCCTCCTGAAGTGAAAGGCATGGTCCAAGCTCGTTTCAGGTCAACAGGGGCCAACAGCGTGAACCGGAATAAAATTAATTATTATCCAGGTGAGTTTGGATGGAGGCCTGCAGCAGCTCCGATACAAACTCCGAACTTCACTCGAGCACCACGCAGCCCTGCTCCTCCACGCTGCTCCTCCGCTTCTCAGCACCCGACAGCACGGGGCACCCCCGGTGAAAAGCGAGACTGACCGGAGAGGCTGAGGCTGAGGTCGGCAACTGGTCCGGTCCGGTTCTGCTCCAGTTCGGCTCCGGCGCTCCAAGCACGAGAGACGAAGAGGCTGAAGATATCCCTGGCCCGGTTTTGCTCCGGTCCGGCGGCCCAGTCCGGCGGCGCGGTTTTGCTCCGGTCCGGCGGCGCTTCAAAGCACCGGAGCGTCTCCTCCAGGTGAACACAACGACTCCACGGAGGTGGATCGTCTTTCAGTAAAAGTAACGGGCTGCTCACTGAAGCTGAGACCGGCTCTGTAGAAGACGAATTCCCCCACAGCCACCCCGGTTCGGTTCTGGTCCAATTCGAGGGACACAGGTACACTTCCCCCACACTTATGGAGACACCATGAGGGCCAGTCCAGCTGAAAACCAGCGAAATACCACCCGGCCATTTTTGTCGGAACCAGGTAGAACCACAAAGGTCCAGATAAGAGTTCGTTGAGGTCCAGAGAGAGAGAGAAAAAAAAACACCGGACCTTCGTGCGTCGACTCCCCAGCTCGAGGGGTCACCTGGCCGGCAGGGTGCGCTCAGAGTGACCGATGGGGGGGAGCGGCCGATAGGTCCTGGGCCAAAATTTTTTTTTTTGGACGATCCCGTCCGGCTCTCTGAGTCACTGAACACCGAATTCGGTTGGAAGGAGGACCAGCTTTAGTCCGGTTCGAAAAACGGGTCAGTTTGATGATAAAAGACTGCAGAGAAGCCGGAGGGAGCTGCTATCCATCAGCTCGCCGGAAGTGAAGTGAAGAAAACATGTTTGTAAATTTATGATGAATTTGTTGAATCGAGTGAATAAAATGATTGATTGATTGATCATACAACTTCATTGATTTTTAAAGCCGAGTTTTAATTTATTGTGGATTTACACAAGGTCAGACTTATGCAATAATATATTTATATACTTATACCTAAAACTAGTAATTAGTGCTGCAGGTTGAAGATGATGTTTTAACTCCCCAAGACCAAAGCCTGTTAACTTCTAGTTGGGGATCATGACTGATTGCAGCTGTGTTTCTATTTGCTTGAATAAAACATATTTGATTGACAGCACTCAATGGAGTGACCAGTGCTCAATCGATACTCCTCTAAATATTTACAACTGGTTCAGATATTCAGGAACAATTCAGGAAGTACCCAGGTTCTGTTCTACCATGAACTGGACAGTGCTGGAACACATGTCACTGTCCACAATGATGCCAGGTTTACATCACAATACAATGAGATGGTACTGACCATAAAACACCTTCAAGCAGGACTGAAACCAGCAGTTATCCGCAGGGTGAAATGCGGACAGAGCGAGATGTGGACAGATGATACTCAGAAGAGACAAATACTGAGCTTTTTGGCTACAATAACAAGAGTATTGGAGAAGTCCAGTTAAGTTGTTCAAACCTAACAAAATTGTACTGACAGTCAAGTATGATGGTGAAAGCCTCATGCTGTAGTACAAAGCGGAAAAAAAATAATGGACTACCTCCATTTTCCTTAAATTCTCTTCACATGAACAGCTAGAAACTTGACGCTTTGACTCAATAAAAGCAGTGTGTTGATGTATACAAAAAGCCTGTGGCACAATGTGCTCTAGTCTTTGAAGGCTTTAAAGTAGCACATTACCACCACCATGTGCCTCACTGCACCAAAATACCATCATGGGTGCTGGATTAGCAAAATGATCACTTTGAACAAGCTTGGTCGTCTCCACTTACTGTTGTATGGGTGTAACAGGAAACATACTGACCAAAAAAGATTGTGAGATTAGTGCTGTGTTGGAGATATTCAAAATATGAAAATGACCTCTTCTCAAACAAGGTGTACCTTTAAGACAAACTGTTAGCATTGATTAACTCTGTCACTTACAATGTTTCCAAATATATGGCATTTTTAAACGCTTTGCACAGAGCAACTGTGTCAACTCTTGAAACTGTGCCTGCAGTCAACCTACTTCACATATGGGGAGCAATATTATAGGCAGAAACATGGGTGTGCTATGGGGTCTCCAGTTTCTCCTATTGTTGCCAACCTGTACATGGAGGAGGTAGAAAAGAGAGCCTTGACGTCCTTTTCAGGGACACCACCAAGTCATTTTCTTTGAGATAGAAAAGGGGAAAAGGCCATGAGGGTAGTGGTATTACAAAAAATACCTCTTCACACCTTGTTCTTTAAGACATCAAAAAAACTCTACTAGCAAGCACATTTATAGACACATTACATATGCATTTGATGACAAGACGGTGAGATTTGTTCGTGAAACACTTCCAGATAGCACCATTGTAGTGAACTTGACCTGATGTCAAAACTAAGCCTAAGGTCAAAACCCTTGACCTTAAGAACCTTGTGGGACAGAAACTGTAATTTCATTGATTTGAATCCAGAAATACAGGTTCACCCATCCTGAGACTTTCTTTCTTGAAAATTCAAGTGAAAGAACACTCTCTTTTCTATTATCATTACTATTTTACAAATGTTGATAATCAAAGTGTCTTAGTTCAAACCATTTTAGATGTTGCAGTGAACTAATCAATTTTATTAACTGTGAAACAGTGTAATGATTTTTTAATCCTCATGCAAAGTTAGAATTCATGTTAAGGCCTGTTACAGAGTAATTATGCATTTTCTGATTTCTGTCTTTGAATGAGCAAGTGTGCGTTTTCCAAGGTCAGGAGTCGAAGCAGACATGTGTCTTGTTTTACATCCTCTCAGACGTCAACGGAGAAGTTGGCACCTGTTTCTCCAAACTTGCCAAAACAAAACTCTCTCTGTCTCTGAGAACAGTTTTAATCTGTTCCATAACAATTCTTGCTGTTTTCTGACTTCTAGTAACCTCTTACGTCACAAACCACACCCCTGTCTGGTCGACATTGACCAATCAGGAACGCTCAAATATACCGGAAATAGAGCCCTTTAAATGCCGGTACTTCCTAGTTCTCTCAGTCCGGTGAAATGGCAGTTCTGAGATGTTCGCAGTTCTGTGAAGTCGTTGTTCTGTGAGTTGCCGTTGGAGTCGGCTGGAGAGTTTGCAGCTCCAGTCGTTTGGGAGAACAGAAGTCCAGCCATGATAAGGCTCTTCCGAGTTTGGATTATAACATCTTCCACCTCTGAGTGGAACTTCTGAAGGACTCCACTCATGTGAAGTCCACTTGCTGAGGTGAGCTTGTGTCGGACGGAATCTCGTCACTACTTCGGACGAGTCACAGCCATCCTATGGAGACGCTGGACAGGTAGCGTTAACTGGAACTCCGTATCTGCTGATTCATCTTCAGAGAGGTAACGAGTCAAGTTTACTACCGAGCGTACCGAGGAAAAGCTGGGTTCGAATGGAGAGTGTCGGTTCTGGTCAACACTCCCCCTCACACACCATCTTTTACTCCCTTTAAACTTCACTTTCCATCTTTAAACTCTCCTATCTGCTAAAATCATTACAGATAATTTTTAGAAATGTCTGAAGCAAAGTTCTCATCCACCGCCGTGTGGATAATTGATCATAATTGTACAGCTCGCTGATTAATTATGTTGTTATTTTCATATTTTGCCAAATTAATGTAAATGTTTGATGTTAAACTTTGATTCTGTAAATAAATGGCCGCATTCATTTTGATGGGTCAAAGATAAATGACGTCTCACGTTACATTTCATTAAATTCAATGCACGTTTTATTCAGTCCAGAAAAATGAAGAATCCGTTTTAATTGATGAATATATCTCAGCATCTGTTCATCTACACCATAGTCCTGTTAAGATGTTGGTGTCAGCTGGTACAGCTCTGATAAGCATCCTGATGCATGCTCAATAATCCAGGTAGAAAAATCTAAAAAAAAAAGTTAAGTCTGGTCCTCTGGACATTCAAAAAAAACAAAACAAAGCAAAACAAAACAAGAATATGTAGAAACGTTTTGTCTTTCATTTGAAAGACTGAAGAAGTCTTTCGGATGAAAGACGAAACGTTTCTACAATTTTTTTGTTTGACCTGTTGTCTGGGAGAGAAACCCAGATATATAAATCTTGGAGTAAAAATGGACTCTGATCTTACATTTGAAAATCACATTAAGCACCTGTTTAATAGTAATAATAATAATACAATAATTAATTTTATTTCAGGGCACCTTTCAAAAGCCCAAGGTCACCTTACAAAACCAATTAAAACCAGCAATTATTAAAAACAGAATCAACAAAATAATTTAAATAAGTCGCGATAAAACAACACTTAAAACAAAGTTAAAGAGAATAAGCCTGTTTGAACAGGTGTGTTTTCAGTTGTGATTTAAAAGAGGGAAGAGAGTCTGTGTTCCTGATGACAGGAGGGAGGGAGTTCCAGAGCTGAGGAGCACAGCGACTGAAGGCTCTGTTCCCCATGGTGACGAGACGGGCAGAAGGAACAATAAAATGAGCGGCAGATGAGGATCTGAAGGAACGAGAAGCAGTGGAGATGTGAAGCAGATCACACAGGTAAGGAGGGGCAAGGTTATGGATGCACTTGAACGTGAGAGTTAAGATTTTAACATTTATTCTGGCTTCGATGGGCAACCTGTGAAGCTGCTGCAGTACCGGAGTGAGGTGTTCTCTGAATGGGGTACAAGTTATGACCCGAGTTGCAGAGTTCTGGAGGAGTTTGAGTTTATGGAGAGTCTTATTTGGGAGACCAAAAAGAAGAGAGTTGCAATAATCAATCCTGGAAGTGATAAGGCTATGGACACGGATGGCAGTTGCATGAGGAGTAAGAAAGGGACGAAGTCGGTTGATATTACGTAAATGAAAGTATGCAGACCGGGTGATAGAGTTAATATGAGATTGAAATGAAAGCGTATTATCAAGTATGACACCCAGACTCTTTACCTGAGGGGAAGGATGAACATGGGAGTTGTCAATATTAATGGAAAATCTCTGCAATTTGGTTAAAGTGGAGACTGTGCCAACAAGTAAAACTTCTGTTTTCTTACTGTTGAGTTTAAGAAAATTTGAGGAAAACCATGATCTAATTTCCATAAGACAGTCCGATAGGGAGGCGGGTGGAAGAGATGAATTGGGTTTTGAGGAAATGTAAAGCTGGGTGTCATCTGCGTAACAGTAAAAATTGACATTATGTTTGCGGAATATGTGGCCAAGAGGGAGCATATAAATAATAAATAAAAGGGGCCCTAATACAGAACCCTGGGGCACACCTGCAGCAACGGGAAACAAACTTGAGAAATGGGTTTTAAATTGAATAAACTGAGTGCAGCCTGAAAGATATGAATTAAACCAAGCAAGTGGAGTATGACTGATGCCAATGGATGCTAGTCTGTTCAGTGAAAAAGGACATGAGAGCGTTGCAAAAGTCAGCAGAGTACATGTGGGAGGGAAATGAGTCCGGAGGCTTGGTAATTTTGGCAAACAGTGAAAACAGAGACTTGGAGTTACCTTCGTTAGAACTGATTAAACCAGAGTAGTATGCAGATTTAGCTGAGACAATGCAGTCCTTATAAAACAAAATATGCTTGTTATACATTTATTTGTGTATAGTGAGTCCAGTTTTTTTGAACAGGTGTTCTAGTTGGTGTCCCTTGGCTTTGAGAAGACGCAGGTTGAACGTAAACCATGGTGCTGAGCGAGAAAATGAAACAGATCTGTGTTTGACTGGAGCAAATGTGTTAAGAAGGTTTTGGAGGTTGACATTATAGTAGGAAGTGAGTTCATCAGGGGTTGAAGAGCAGTGAATAGACGGAAGGTCATATATGGCAGATGATAAAATGTCAGGATAAATATCATTAATTTTCCTAAATGTAATGTCACGAGGAGTCCAGGTTTTCAAAGCTATTATATTTACATCAAAAGAAATAAGTATATGATCAGAAGTGGGAAACAGATTGGCTTTGTAGTGAGTAGTGGTGACACCAGAACAACAAACCAAATCCAGAATATGACCTTTAGAAAGAGTAGGGAATTTGATGTATTGCTGGAGTCCAAAACTATCCAGACAGGAAGTCAAATCTCTGGTGAGAAGGTCATTGTCCATGCGAATATTAAAGTTTAAAACCTGTTTCTTCCATCTCCAAAATATCTCCAAACTTCGCCCATCTCTCACCTTTGCTGATGCAGAGAAACTCGTCCATGCCTTTATCTCCTCCAGGCTCGACTACTGCAACTCCCTGTTTACTGGTATACCCAGCAAAAACCTTCAGAAGCTTCAATATATTCAAAACAGTGCAGCCAGGATTTTATTGAGTGCTCATAAATTTGAACATATTACACCCATTCTCCATAACCTCCACTGGCTTCCTGTCACCTACAGAATTCAGTACAAAATTGCTCTCATTACCTATCAGTGTTTAAACGGAAATTCACCAGATTATCTGAAGGACCTTCTTGCTCCATATTCATCCACCCGATCCCTACGATCACAGAACAGTCATCTTCTTCTCCTTTCACGAACTAAATTAAGGATCATGGGAGATTGGGCATTCTGTGTGGCTGCCCCCCGCCTTTGGAACTCCCTCCCCAACTATCTGAGAGCTCCACAATCATTGACTGACTTTAAAAAAGGCTTATCACTGACTTTAGTTGATTTTATCACAGATTTTAGTTGATTTTATCATTGATTTTAGTTGCACTCTGTAGCACTTTGAGATTTTTGTTAATGAAAAGTGCGTTACAAATTAAATTAATTATTATTATTATTATTATTATATTCCTCTCCCAAACGACACTTATCTGGGGGACCGCAAGGCATTCCCAGGCCAAAGAAAATACACAATCCCTTCAGCGACTTCTTCCCTGGGGCCTCCTATCAGTGGGACGTGCGTGGAAAATCTCTGAAGAGAGGCATCCTAATTAGATGCCTGAACCACTTCAACTGACTCCTTTCAAAGTGGCGGAGCAGCAGTTCTTCCATGAGCTCCCTCCAGATGATGGAGCTCCTCACCTGATCTCTAAGGCTGAACCCAGCCACCCTGCAAAGGAAGCCCATTTTGGCCGCTTGTGTCTGGGATATATGTAGTCTAACTCTGTGAATGACTGTATGTATGATAATGCAATTTTGCAAGATGTCGTGCTGACAGTATGTGTTGAGAAAGGTTCAGTTACAACCACATATAATTTTAGCATATAATATGTAATTTGTAAGAGTTTTTAATATGTTATCATTTTAAACTGTTTCATGAATTCTGCACTTTGTGCATATGAAGCAAAAAAGTTTCTGGAGAAAAAAGAACTATCAGTCCACGTCCGAGCTGATAGGAATTCTTTGTAATTACACAAGCTGTTTTTTTCTTAGAATTGTTTGTTCTTTTGTAAAACCAGAAATGCCAAGGTTATACATATCAACTCATATCCCATCAATCTTACACTGTCATTGTTTCTTTTAAGCATTTAATCAAAATGTTCTAAGATCACTTTGCCCTCATTGTAATCTGCCTAATCAAGATGTCCAGTCTTTTCCTCCTTCCTGTGTGAACAATAAAAAGGCGAGCAGATGTGGAAAACCTTCGGAGTTCACAGAAACCAGCCCTAGTGTTGTAACTTCCCCTTTTTGCAAAAAGCTTTGTTGAAAATCTTACTCTGTTGTGTGGTTCTTTATTTTTATAGGTACGGGAGAAATGCCTAACATAACTGCTTAATAATAAAACTGGTGTTTTTGTTTTGGCTAAGGTAGATTATTATGGCAGCTGTCTTCTACTAGATTCTGTAAAAAATAATCAGTCGTAGATGCAAATTCAATCATTCCTCCACCCCCCCACCCCCACCCCCCACAAAAGATTAATTAAAATCTGTCCATAGGTTTATGGGCTATTTTGCTAAAAGTACAGACAAACAAACAAACAGACAGACATGGGCAAAAACATAATTGCCGTTTCACTTTGGCAGCCAGCAGAAATACAGTATGTGTGTGTGTGTGTGTGTGTACCAGTGTGAGGGGGGTGCCTCTCAGGTAAAATTAGGTTCTGAAAGTTGATAATACAGACAGCCTCTGCTCCAAGCCAGCGGTCAGACACAGCCTTGATGTAGTACTGGGAAGGTAATGGCTCAAAGATGGGGATAGTGAATACAATGTGCTGAGGCTCTCCAGTTAGCACCTGGATAAAGGTAAGAACAAGCATCAGTTATCAGCTACTATGAGAAACACTGTCCTGGGATAGTTAGTGTCCACAACCCAAACTAACCTGTTTCTTCTGCAGAAGGAAGTACTCAGAATGGTAGATGTGGTCATTGATGGGGTCCTCCACCCACAACCACCACGGCTCACCCACTGACCCGTGAACCTGATCCAGGCAACGATAAAGACTTAAACCACACAATCATTTCAAACATCTAAATTATAATAAATACGTTTGGTACTTTTTTGGTTGATTTGTATTAACATCAGAAATGAATGACCTAGCACACCTTGAAGTGATGCATATCACTCATCCAATTCATCCCAGAGGTTTCAGACAAACATCATGTTGTGTTTAGAAAAGAAAGAGTTGTAGCCTTTTTGGTCAAATATTAAAAATAAATAATCAAGTTATGTGGATCTCAATAGCACAAAATTCTTTGACCAGATTGAAATGTTTTCAGATTAAATAATTCAAATGTATTGTTTACATGGGCACAATCTGTTCATGACGAGCGTTCACGTGCAGCGGGCTTAGTTCTGAACACAAGTACTGACATGCAGAGTGGTAAACTTGCCTTAAAAAAAAAACAGAAAAAGAAGTTCTACTTTTGGGATGAACGTAAACAAACTTGAGCACCAAAATGGACCCGCGACAGGTTTGGTTTTTTTTTCCCCCCTTGTCCTGTCCGGCATTGTGACACTTAGAATTATTGTCTGAGTGTCAAAGTGATGCCCAACAGATTTACTTTCACAAGCAGAGCATTATGGCTGGACTTAATGCTCCACTTGATATATAAATTAAATTTGATTAGAAATTACTTTGGGTTTGTTTCAGATGTAATGGACATGGGGATGAAAAACAAAAAAGATAACAAAGCAGAAAAGTGACAGAAGAGTTAAAAGGTAAAGAAGGAGATAGGAATAGAGGAAAGAGAGGGATAAAGAGAACAAAAATCAACATCATTGAAGTCTACCACTAGACCTGCGGAAAGAAAAAAAAAACAAGACAAAACCGAGAAACCACAACAACAAACAACATATATAATGATACTTAACATCATTAGAAAGTATTTTATACAGTACATGGAAATACAAGATATATTTAGTGGTCTCCACAACCCAACTGAGTGTATCTGATTCCAAGTTCCAAGATGGCGCCGGTGTGTAGGGCTGCCCGTCTCTCGCTCTCTGCTTGTATTTTATTTTTGTTATTTTTACAATGGTTTGTGCAGTGTGCCGAGTCATATTTTCAGTATGATCGTCGGGCACTTTTGGAGCTCCGTACATTTGCTGAAATTCCCGCGGAGTTTTTGAACAGCGGCCAGCACTCTCCTCCACCGGTCCTATCTGAGATTCCTGCATTCCTTCTGCGTGACCCTGGCCTTTCTCCATGGGGGAAACGTCGCAGACGTCGTGGGAAGCGTGCAGGGATTTTGGTGAAACTGAGGCAAAGTGTGGATTATTCTATCAGGACTCGCTCTGGATCTGATCTTCTCCTCTCTGACCCGTGGTGCTCCCGGGGCCCGGCTGCTGGCCAGCTGCCCGCGCGCTCAGTCCATGTAAACACCTGGAGTTGTTTACCTGTGCGCCGCACCAGCAGACCTGGAGGAGCCGTTCTTCAAAACCTGTGCCCGCTGGCGCGCGCTTCTCCCTCCACGGCTGTGTCTGCGTTGGACCCTATCAGGATGTGTTTAATCAACGCAAGGTCTGTTTCCAACAAGACGTTTATCCTCAATGACTTTTTTAAAGATCAGGAGTTGGATTTTCTGTTCGTCACGGAATCTTGGATTTCTCATGGTGAGTCCAGCGCCTTGGTGGAACTACTACCCCCGGACTGTCTGCGTTTCAGAGCCCCGCGGCCATCAGGTCGGCGCGGGGGGGATTATTAACAGTTTTTAAAGCAAACTTGGCCTGTAAACAGTTGTCCATCCCGGTGTCCCGCGCCAGCTTCGAGCTGAGCGTCTTTGAACTCGGACACTGTCCTACGGTTCTGTGTGCGCTCTTCTACCGCCCACCTCATTCTAAGGACTTCATAAATGAATTCTCTGACTTTTTGGCTGATATCACACAGAGATACACTCACTTTTTGCTTATTGGTGACTTTAATTTGCATGTGTGTTGTCAGGAGAAGCCCTTAGTGAAGGACTTTCTGGATTTATTGGACTCTTTTGGCTTAGCTCAGCAGGTGAGCGGCCCCACCCAGGAACATGGTCACACGCTGGACCTCGTTTTAACACGCGATGTCTCTGTTTCTAATTTGAAAATCGGTGACAATGTTTTTTCAGATCACATGCCTGTATTGTTTGACTTCACCCCCCCTTGTCATACTGCTAAGACGTGCGTTCCTGCACGTACGCGTTCCATTAACCGTTTCACTGCTGCTCGTTTTAATGAAGGTTTTAATTCTGAGAGGATCGAACAGTTCCCGGTGTCTCTTACCACTGAGGAGCTAACCTCTCCGTTCAATCTGCCTGTTTAGATGTTCTGGACCGTGTTGCTCCCCTTAAAACCAGAAAAATGAAACTTAAATCAGAGCCTTGGCTGAATGACGTCACTCGAGCCGTTAGGCGGCAGTGTCGCAGAGCTGAACGAAGGTAGAGGAAGGACAGGCTGCAGGTTACTTTTCAAATGTTAAGGGAGAGTTGGCGTCACTATCAGAAAACCGTTAAAGCTGCCAAATGTAAATTCTTCTCTGATTTAATTGTCTCCAACTCCCACAACCCCCGAGTTCTTTTCTCCACCCTGAACTCTGTTCTACACCTCAGTGAGCCTTCACCTCTGGAAGCCTCAACTGAGCTGTGTGAAAACTTCCTCCATTTCTTTTTAGAAAAAGTGGCAAACACCCGGGCACTCATTTCTCCGCCAGCTCATGATCTGTCCATCCCATCTCAGTGTGTGGCTGTGTTTGACCACTTTGAGCCCATCTCTCTGTCTT
The DNA here is from genome assembly GCF_014905685.2 of Nematolebias whitei. Taxonomy (NCBI): domain Eukaryota; kingdom Metazoa; phylum Chordata; class Actinopteri; order Cyprinodontiformes; family Rivulidae; genus Nematolebias; species Nematolebias whitei. The sequence continues at coordinate 54,991,500 of NC_056502.1, forward strand.
CTCTGGAGCAGGTAATGTGCAGCATGAAGCCATCTGGTTCCCTCTTTGATGTGGTCCCCCCTCAACTACTAAAGGAAGTTTTTCCTACCCTGGGTCCTTTTATTCTTGCTATTCTGAGAGCAGTTTATCCTCAGGTGAGGTGCCAAAGACTTTTAAACATGCTGCTGTCCAGCCCCTCCTGAAAAAACCTAACCTTGACCCCTCAGTCATGTCCAACTTCCGGCCTGTCTCCAGACTCCCATTCACCTCTAAACTACTGGAAAAAATTGTGGAGTCTCAGTTGAAACAGTTTTTGGGAGATCACGCTATCCTAGAGTTATTCCAATCTGGCTTCAAATCTCGTCATAGCACTGAAACTGCTCTACTGAAGGTTTTTAATGACATTTTCATATCCACAGACGCAGGTGATTCTGTGCTGCTTGTCCTATTGGACCTTACATCTGCTTTTGACACCATCGACCACAAGATCATTTCTAGACTGGAGCAGTGGGTGGGCATCACAGGGTCAGCCCTTAAATGGTTTGGGTCCTACCTCTCTGACAGAACCTTCTGTGTCAATATCAAAGATTTTAGTTCGGCATCGACAGCGCTCCAGTGGGGGGTACCACAGGGGTCCATCCTCGGTCCCCTTCTCATGAACCATGACATTGACCTTTTCTCTCTAGCCCCGCTAGAGAAACAAAAGGTCACTAATCTGGGGGTGATAATGGACCCGTCCTTAAAACTCAACAGTCACGTACACATGATGGTCATATCCTGTTTTTTTCAGCTGAGACAGCTGTCTAAGCTGAAGCCTATACTCTCCAAAAAGAACCTTGAGACAATGATCCACGCCTTCATAACATCTAGGCTTGATTACTGCAATTCACTTCTGTTTGGAATCAGTCAGTCCTCCATTGCTCGTCTACAACTGGTCCAAAATGCTGCAGCCCGATTTTTAACTGGTACAGGCTATAGAGAGCACATCACGCCAGTTTTGGCCTCCCTGCACTGGCTACCCATTCACCTTCGGATCCAATTCAAAATTCTCATGTATGTTTTTAAATCACTGAACAGTTCTGCCCCATTCTATCTCACTGATCTTCTGCAGCCATATGTCCCACCGCGCTCTCTGAGGTAAGCAGACCAGATGCTTCTCTCAGTCCCAGAAACCCGTCGTAAGCTCAGAGGTGACAGGGCTTTCTCTGTTGCAGGTCCACGACTGTGGAATGAGTTGCCACTGAGTGTCCGGCAGGGTCCCACACTCTCAGTCTTTAAGTCTCGCTTGAAGACCCACTACTATTCTCTTGCCTTTAACACAGTGTGATTTGTTTTGGCCTGGTCTGTTCTCTACTCTGTTGGCCATTTTAGTTAGCTTCTGCTGCTATTTGTATCTGTATTTAGGCCCGAGCAGCTAAGCGCTGCGAAGGCCTATTGTAATTGTGTCGTTTCTAATTTTTTTCCGTCAAAGAGCGCTAATTTGGAGGCCTTAACATATTCGAAAACTCACCATATTTGACCCAAAATTGTCCCCCGCGAGAAATTTGAGGTATTTAATGGAACCAAAAGTGGGCGTGGCCAAACTGCTCCACAGCACCCCCTAACGTGAGATATGACAACTGGTAAGACCTAGAGAGCTGAAATTTGGTACACATGTACAACCCACTGAATCATGAAAAAAAGTCTCTTGGAGGTATGCCTTAAACCCAACAGGAAGTCGGCCATTTTGAGTCAAAGGGTCAATTTTGGCCGTTTTTCACTTTTCGTACACGGCGAATTTGAACGAACTCCTCCTAGGGATTTCGCTCAATCGGTTTCAAACTTGCGCCATTTTGCTCAGTAGGCATGGGGGACCAAAATTTATCAAAACAGTGCAAACCGACGTATGTTGAGGGGGCGGGGCCGGACCTCAAAATTATGCTTCACGCCAAAAATTTCCAAACGCTACAACTTTCACGTTGAAAAACAGAATTGCACCAAATTTGGCACAAGTCATCCCTGTCCCATGCCCGACGATACCCTGAAGTCAAATTTTGACGTCATCAAAGCCCCGCCCCCCTCAGAACAGGAAGTGACTTTTTTTGCTTGGAATGCTCCTTCCCTGACACTCTGGACCCAATCACGATGATCCTGTGTTAGAAGGCAGACAACAAGTTGGTCTGACTTGCTTTGAAGCGCAAAGCGTTTCCGCTGGAGGATGTGGGCGTGGTGGCGTGGCGAATTCAGAAGTGACGCCGTTACAATACGTTTGGCTCTAAATTCCACAGATTTGATCCGAGGTTCATCAAAGTCACTACGATCGATCATTGCCCACCCCTTGAACAGGAAGTCATGAACTCAAGTGCGCCCCCTAGATTATTTAATCAGTTATATCTGAGTTATATATCAGCCAATCTGCACCAGATTTTGGGTGCATCATTAGTAAGCATTTATGGATACATTAGTAGTGTTTTTTAACTTTTGACTCTAGAGCGCCCCCTACAATATTCCAACAAGTATATCTCAATGATATATCATCCGATCTGCACTAGATTTTGGGTGCATCATTAGTAAGCAGTTATGGACACATTAGTAGTGTTTTTTAACTTCTGACTCTAGAGCGCCCCCTACAATATTGCAACAGTTATATCTCAATGATATATCATCCGATCTGCACCAGATTTTTGGTGTTTTATTATGTAGCCCTGATGGACACATTAGTAATGTTTTTTTAACTTTTGACTCTAGAGCGCCCCCTACAATATTGCAACAGTTATATCTCAATGATATATCGTCCGATCTGCACCAGATTTTTGGTGCTTGATTAGTGAGGACTCATGGACACAGTGGTGTTGTTGTTTAATATTTGACTCAAGAGCGCCACCTACATTATTTAATCAGTTATATCTGAGTTATATGTCAGCCAATCTGCACCAGATTTTTGGTGCATCATTAGTAAGCAGTTATGGACACATTAGTAGTGTTTTTTAACTTTTGACTCTAGAGCGCCCCCTACAATATTCCAACAGGTATATCTCAATGATATATCATCCGATCTGGACCAGATTTTGGATGCATAATTAGTAAGCAGTTATGGACACATTAGTAGTGTTTTTTTAACTTTTGACTCTAGAGCGCCCCCTACATATTAAAATAGTTATATCCGCGGTCGCAGCTGATGTCAAAGGTTCTGTGAATGCGCACTCCGGGGAACGGGAGCGGGGCGGTAGCATGAGCGTTCTCGATGGCGACGGGAAGAGTCGCTCGAGTTCCTGCGGTCGCCGTAAGGCCGCAGCGGCGCTTCGCTGCGAGGGCCTTCAACGCTGCTTGCAGCTTTAATTCTATTTTATGTTTTCCTGTCCACTGTACATGTTTGTTTTCTTTTGTACAGCCCTTTGGTTGGCCTTGTTGCTGTTTTAAGTGCTCTATAAATAAATTGGTATGGTATGGTATCTGATAAACACCTGAATCTAAACACCTGTGTGAGCATGCTTGTCACTATAAGGTATCTCCATAAAAATGTACAAAAGTGGATGTGGGGACCCACAGACCCGTCCCCACAGGACACAGTGGCAACACAGGGAAGACCGAAACCACAGACACACAGCGGTCCCCAAGCCCGGAACTCCAGGAGTCCTCCAACAGGGACACCTGCACCCCCCCAGAGAGAGAAGCAAAGGGAAACCCCGGGCGATCCCCTGCAACCACAATTTAGAAACCCCTGGAGGCTACAGCGACGAGTCCACAGGCCCCGCGGGTAACCTGCCCCTCCAGAGTAGATCCGGCCATGGACACCGAGCACCGAGGTCATACCACCCCCCAACAGAGGCCCGACAGAGCCAGGGCACCTAGGCCCCGACAGGCAGCCACCAGGGCGGGCCCGCACACATCCAACTACCCAGCCCCAGCTGCTGACAGCCGCCAATGCACCGGTAGCAGGGGGGCCACCACCGGAGGGGAGCATGACAGGGGGAAGTTGACCCCACATTAACCCTAACCCTAACCAGACAACCAGATTTAACTTTTTTAGATCACTACTTATAGTTATAGGGATACATGGTTCAACAGAACCTGTTGACCTGTGGCATCACAGGGTCAGCCCTTAAATGGTTTAGATCTTACCTCGCTGACAGGTCCTTTTGTGTCTCCATCAAAGATTTTAGTTCAGCCTCGGCAGCGCTTAAATGGGGGGTACCGCAAGGGTCCATCCATGGTCCTCTTTTATTTTCTTTATACCTGCTGCCACTAGGTGCTATTTTCAGGAAACATAACATACCTTTTCACTGCTACGCTGATGACTACCAAATCTACTTCCCCCTCAGACTCAACGGTACTTGCTCTATTCAACCGTTACTGGACTGCCTGGCTGACATCAGAGATTGGATGGCTTTAAATTTCTTGAGTTTCAACGAGAAGAAATCTGAAGTTATGCTGTTTCCTCCCAATGACACAATCACCAACCACTGCATCGACCGATCCGTTCTGTCACCGTTAGTGAAGCAAAGAGTCACTAATCTAGGAGTGATACTTGACCCTTCTCTGAAATTCAACAATCATGTAAATATGATTGTTAAATCCTGCTTTTTCCAGCTGAGGCGACTGACTAAGCTGAAGCCCATATTGTCCAAAAATAACGTGGAGACAGTAATTCATGCATTCATTACATCCAGGCTCGACTATTGCAACTCACTCCTTTTTGGTATCAGTCAGACCTCCATAGCTAGACTCCAACTGGTCCAAAATGCAGCAGCCCGGTTTTTGATCAGCACAAGCAAAAGAGAGCACATTACACCTGTTTTGGCCTCCCTACACTGGCTTCCGGTTCACCTTCGAATCAAATTCAAAATACTCTTGTATGTCTATAAATCACTAAACAGCTCTGCCCCCTCCTATCTTACTGATCTGCTCCAGCCGTATGTCCCACCACGTTCTCTCAGATCAGCAGACCAGTTGCTCCTAACAGTCCCAGGAACCCGCCTCAAGCGCATAGGTGACAGGGCCTTCTCTGTAGCAGGCCCAAGACTTTGGAATGAGTTACCTCTGCTCGTTAGACAGGCCCCCTCCCTCACAGTTTTTAAATCTCACTTAAAAACACACTTTTATTCCCTGGCTTTCAGCACTGTGTGATCTGTGCTGAGTCTGTGTGCATCACACTGTGTTGGTCATGTTGCAGTTGTTGTTGTTATCCATTATTGTTTTTGTTGGTTTCTACTTTTTGGTGTCCTGTTATGTAATCTGTTGCTGTGTGCTTGTTCTGTTTGTCCCTGTACAGCACTTTGGTGTGCTTTGTCACTGTTTAAAGTGCTTTATAAATAAATTGGCATGGTATGGTAACATCTACATGAATATTGAAATCACCCATTATAATGTTTTAATGATGGTGGCGATGTTACTGCACTCCATGACTGGTAATACAGATCATTTTGAGCTCTTTCAAAGTTTCTTGTAGAAATGTTGTGTCACTCACAGATCAGTTTAACTTCCCTGACATGCTAATAGTATTAGCATTAGCCAGGTGGAAATGACAAAGTCACACATGCGCGGTCAGGTCAGTTTTTTCACTATCAGATAAAAATGAACGTATCAAGCGTTTACATGCACACCGCTTGGGTTATGAATCGATGTAAACCACCCGTTTCATTCTGACCACAAATTTTTCCAGATCCCACTGAATAAACAAAAAATAACCCAAACGGGGTGTTTACATGACGTGTTTTTATTCAGAATGGCCGTTTGATCCGATTACTTATGTCCATGTAAACATAGCTACTTAGGGCCAATATGGTGTACAGGTAGAGCGGCCAACTTGGGACAAGAAAGTTGTAGGTTCAACTCCACCCCCCATGCCCACAAGTCATGGTGTCCTTAAGCAAGACACCTGATTTTTAATTGATCCCTGGGCGCTTACATAGCTGCACACTGCTCCACCTGGGTGTATCTCACGTGTGATGGGTTAAATGCAGAGAACTAATTTTGTCATTGTATGGAAACAATGATGACAACACATGAGATTTTCTTTCTTATCTCATTCTTCCCATGCAACACTGCATGGGTCTTAAGTCTTATTATGCATTATATGCTATAATAGGTCTAAACAAATCAATAAATAAAAACAAAAAACAAACAAGCAAAATGCATTTATAAAGAGGGTGAATTACACAAAGGTGGACTTTACTGAATTTAGTTTGGGCTATCAAAGTGAAGTGGCTGAATACAATGCACACTGATTTTCAGCTTTAATTGTTAAAATTATAAAACCATGTATCATTTTCCTTCCACATCACAATTATACACTAGTTTGTTTTTGGTCTATCGCAAAAAAATCCCAGAAAAAATACTTTGAAGTTTGTGGCTATAATGTGGAGGAGAAAAAGTTGAAGGGGTGAGAAGACTCTCAATGCACTGCATCAATATTAACTCTGATTAACCTATTTAAACATTGATTACTCAAAATATTGAGTAACAACGACCAGTACAAATCAAGAGCTAAAGACAAATGAAGGATATGTGCAGAGTAATGGCAAAGCCTGTAAGAATTAGTCACTAGCTATGTTTACATGGACATAAGTAATCGGATCTAACAGCCGTTCTGAATAAAAACACGTCATGTAAACACCTCGTCTGGGTTATTTTTTGTTTATTCAGCGTGATTCGAAATAATTAGTGGTCAGAACAAAATGGGTGGTTTACGCCAATTCATAACCCAAACGGTGCGCATGTAAACACTTGATCTGTTCGTTTTTATCTGATGGTGAAAAACTGACCTGACTGCGCATGTGCGACTTTGTCATTTCCACCTGGCTAATGCTAATAATATTAGCGTGTCAGGAAAGTAAAACCGGTCGGTGAGCGACAACATTTCTACTAGAAACTTTGAAAGAGCTCAAAATTATCTGCATTACCTGTAGGTCAGTTAGGGAGTGCAGTAACATCTCCACCGCATTAAAAGCTGTCGCGGGTCCATTTTGGTGCTCAGGTTTGTTTATGTTCATCCCAAAAGTAGAACTTCTTCTTCTGTGTTCTTTTAAGGAGAGTTTAGCACTCTGCATGTCAGTACTGCTGTTCAGAACAAAGCCCGCTGCAGGTAAACGCTCGTCATGAACAGATTGTGCCCATGTAAACAATACATTTGAATTATTTAATCTGACAACATTTCAATCCGGTCAAATAATTTTGTGCATGTAAACATAGCTACTGTGGTCCATCTCCTGTGTCAAGAAGGGGGCTCATGTGTTGGGACGTGTTCTGGATCTGCAGCCAGATCAGAACTAAGCCCGTCTGGGTTCCATTACTGCTCTCCCATGATTAAAGCACGCATCGTTAATTGAACATAAACATTCATCATCATACTCAGCTTCTATACAACAGGCTTCCTGTTCCACTCAGATTCCAGGACAAACTCTGGACTAAGCGTCCTGTGATCCCTCTGGACTCATCTGCCCACTGAGGTGGGACATGCAGGCTCTCAAGCACAGAGAGAAACGTCACAAGGCGAGAGGGGAAGCTCGTCTATTGTCTGAAGTGAAAATGTAACAAATGGCTGTGCTGTTTGTGTAAATGAGCCAGTGTGATGCAAGAGACAGGAGGAGGACTGAATTTAGGCAGCTGGTGTCTCATTCATCCTTCCCCGTTACACTGAACACTGTTTAAAAGCACTAGAATACAAATATACTGTAATGACAGGTCAGTCTATATTAATGAGACAAAACTCATTAACTGCCAGCTGACAATGGACATCTGAGAAAAAAACAAGCATCAGTCAAGAAACCAAATGTTTTGCCATTATTTTTCATATTTGTCTAGTCCAGTCATGGCCCAGAAGCCATGGTTTGTCCTGGAGGTGAGCTCCCCACTCTGAGTACTCCGATTTCTATGTTCCAGGCAAGGTTCCCTGTAAAACATGATCTCCCTTTATCATTTAGGTTTTAGAAAAAAAAAAAGTGGAATGCTCCCTCTTGGTTAGGAGTGAGTCTGCCTCCAGCAGAGGAAAGTCCTGTTGGGACTTGAGTAATGTTGGAATGGAGCCTCCACAGGATGGAAGGGTTCAGTCTTACATAAATGGTGAGGCACTTGTTTATCTGGGAAAACAGAACACTGCCTCCCTGAAAGGAGGATGTTAAGGTGGTTTGGGCATATGATTAGGATGCCTCCTATGCACCTCCATTTGGAGGTTATCTGGACATGACCCACTGGGAGGAGACCCTGATGAAGACCAGACCTTTCTGGATGGATTATATATCCTCTCTGGCCTGAGAATGGCTGGGGTCCCCCTAGAAAGAGCTGGAGTCTTGCTGAGGAAAGGGATGTCTTGGTTTCCCTCCAGGACCCAACAACAAACAAGTAGCAGATATTGACTGATTGCTTTAATATCTACCTGTCTGTCTGTCTAGATGAATGTTCTTAACCAGTTTCATCAACATTACTGTGATTTATTTGACACCAGTGAATCAGAAATGTGAGTCTAAAATTGATCAATTACCCAAAAAGCAAATTGATGACAGACCAAATTAAATCTGGATGACTATTTAAAGTGAAGCAGGTGAAGAAGATCATCACTTGCCTGATCATTCCAGCAAAAATCAGGCGTGACAAGAAGACGGACTCGTAAGACGGTGCGTGTGATTGGTTGGATGCTAGCCTCCATTGTGACTGAGGGGATCTGGTGTGCACACTGTTTGACAGTCAAGCCAATGTTAACATGGTGCAGCATGTGACCTGAGGAAAGAAAATTGGTTAGGATAAAGCGTTTATAATAAAAATATAGAAAAGCATTTTACTAACTCCCTGTGGGAAAAAGCTTTCTGACATCAGCAGACACAATGCAACTGTGCTAAAATCTAAAATCACAAGTATTATGTACAAATATGTATAAGTTTATGTAAAAGTATAAAGGGAACCAAGATGAATAAAAATGTTAAAGCTGCTGTCAGTGGCTCATTGTGGTCAACATGGTAACCCCATACCAATCTCTGTCACTCCCTGACTGCGCTGTAAATGAGAGGCAGACAGAAATGCAAACTGAAAAGCAAGTCTCAAACAGTGGCTCTGTGAAAATGATGTGTCAGTTTTGAAAATGTTTGAAGTGTGCAGCAGAAGACTGATGGTCACATATGAATTTCTACGGTCCTACAGTGTTTTATGTAGGTGGTATGAAAAGTTTAAAGCACTTTGCTTCCTGTTTTGAGGATAATATTTGGAGCTAAAATAAAACTGAATCTGTTCTCTGTTAAGGCAAATTTGAGAGAAAACAAAAGCAAGTCCTCCTCATGTAATAGCCACCTTGTCATGGTGGAGGAGTTTGTGTGCCTGAATGATCATAGGAGCTATGCTCTTAGAGGCAAACATAAGTGCCCATGGTAGAGTCCCCCAAGGCAGATTGACTCAAGGTGACAGGCCAGACAAAGAGTGATTCAGAAGATTTATGCCCCTATTCCACTATCACGGCGCGGGTCGAATATTTCCGGCTTGACGTGTGTTTGAAGTCTTTTCCATGGTTCTTGGGACCGGCTCACCTCCCAGAATTCTGGCCTGGCTTCTCAAGGGGTCCAAGCGAGCCGCGCCGTGACGTCAGAAACATTGTCGGTCACTGAGTGGTTGGGGGGAAGAGTCTGTGGAGTCTTTCCAAACAACCCGATCCACCAATTTTTCTCTACCGCCTGCCATTAGCAATAACTCGAGGAGCGTATCTTTTAGTATTTTGAAGCTATACAAAAACAATAATGTCAAAGCCGTGGTCAAATGCAGAAGTGCAGGTGTTGTTGTGCTTGGTGGCCGACAAAAAAAGTCAAAGCGAGCTAGATGGAGGATTGGAGGGTGGTTTGGACACGGCCACTGCTCTACTTGAATCATTTATGGAAGATGGTGAGTGTTTTCTAACTTTAAACATATTTTAAGTGACTCATCCCATCGGTTCTGAACATATTTTTAACTAACAAAAGAGGCTGACGCCATAATAGGACAACATCGGTGCTACAATGCTAAGCTAATTTGCATAAACGCTAACTGTCCTCCGGCCCTGTTTCTCACTGTATTTTATCCAGAACGTATTTCAGCGCGTGACAGTTCATCTCTAAACTCCACATTAAACCCTCCAAGCCTCCCGGCTCCTGCTCCATCAGAGGAGTCTGCACCTGACAGAGCTCCATCACAGCCCAGCTGCACCTCACAGAGCAGCACAACGCTGCAGCTTCTGTGCTCGGTAAGAACAGATGCAACATGTTCCACATCACTTTATTTGTGCCGATAAGGACTTGCTTTATTTTATTTTTAAAGTAAAAAAATAAAATGTTGAATAAATACTGAATTGGGATGAAATTATGTACTTTGTACACAGGGTCCCAGTTACAGAAAACAAAATGTAAAAGAAAAACAGTAATAAGATCTAAGATATGAATTAAGAAAAATATCAACTAAAAAACATCTAGTAATAAAACACTAAGCACTAATAGCAGTAAACAATCAAAACAATACGTCAAACAGCAACATGAACTAGAGTTTGTGCAGCCTCATGAATATATAACACTGTGAAGAATCATATGTTGCTGCTGATCTGTTCTGATCTGTTTCATGTTGCTGCTGATCTGTTTCAATGTTACTGCTGATCTGTTTCAATGTTACTG
>NC_056502.1:55002086-55011343 GCF_014905685.2 Nematolebias whitei
TGTTACTGCTGATCTGTTTCAATGTTACTGCTGATCTGTTTCAATGTCACTGCTGATCTGTTTCATGTTGCTGCTGATCTGTTTCAATGTCACTGCTGATCTGTTTCATGTTGCTGGTGATCTGTTTCATGTTGCTGGTGATCTGTTTCAATGTCACTGCTGATCTGTTTTATGTTGCTGCTGATCTGTTTCATGTTGCTGCTTGTTGCTGCTGATCTGTTTCATGTTGCTGCTGATCTGTTTTATGTTGCTGCTGATCTGTTTCATGTTGCTGCTGATCTGTTTCATGTTGCTGTGTTCATTCGTGCTCATCTGTTCACACAGACTCATGTCCGTGCTGCTGTTCGGCGTATTGTGTTTATTGTTTTTATGCATTTCTTTTTTTAGCATGTTTTTAGTTTATGTTTTTCTTAGTTCATATCTTAGATCTTATCACTGTTTTTCTTTTACATTTTATTGTTGGATGTAACTGGGACCCTGTGAACATAATTTTGATCCACCACATGTACCACATGAGGTGCCAATGACAATAAAGAATATCTGCATCTGTATAATACTTTCTGATTCATATATCCATTGTTCTTATCAGTTTCTTATTATTAATATATATAATATAATATTTGTATGTATTTTATATTCTTTATGTATTTTATATTCTGTATTTATTTTATATTCTTTATGTATTTTATACTTCAATTTATTCCTGTTGATCTTTGCACTGTGCTTGTTGTTTGTTTTAACACAATCTTTCTGATATGTTTCTTACTGTAAAGTGTCCTTGGGTGTCCTGAAATGTGCTTTTAAAATAAAATGATTATTATTATTATTATTATTATTATTAATATATCTATTATAGCTGTTAGCTGCACCTTTCTTTGTTTTATGCATTTATTCAAAAACAGTATGTAGCTTGAATTAACCACCTTTTTCTTCTTTCTAGTGAAGAGAAAGAGAAAAGAGTCCAGTAAAGAAAAGTCTTATTTCATCACTGAATGAACATGAAGAACTGAACCGGACACAGCAAGAACAACACTTGTGTCTTCTTCTGGATGAAGCCCGTGAGACAAGGGACACACAGATACACAATCATTAGTTGGACGCAGTAGTTTTTATTTTTATACATTTTTCACTTCTTACTTTTCCTATTAAACAATTTTTTTCTTAAGTGGTGTCCTTGAACATTAAATTTCCTAAACAAATGTTACTATGTTAAGTGCATATAGTGTTTGTTTAAATCCATACTGGAAGTTAAGAAAAATTCCAATTGCAATTTATCTTTAATGAATCCTAAGAAAATATTACCAGAATCTGCTCAACTGTTATGTTATAAATCTTTTGGTTCTAGGATGAAGTGAGACAAAAACAGTCAAAAATTCAGAAAGGACAGTTATCAGTTATCGGCCGTACAACTGTGGCCCGAGAGATTCAGCTGAAAACCCTGGTGAACCTTCATCTGAAGCAAACAGGCAGGTGTTCACCTGAACTGACCACTCATGCTGTGTTTGATGATCTCCTTCGCCATCCATCCGTCCATCCATCCATCCATCCATCCATCCATCCATCCATCCATCCATCCATCCATCCATCCATTATCTTCTGCTTCTGGGTCGTGGGGGCAGCAGCTTTACCAGGGAGGCACAGACATCAACAGCCACCTCTTCAACTCTTCTAGGAGGACCCCAAGGCATTCGCAGACCAACTAACTATTTAATAAGTAATATTCTGATGCATGCTCAACAATCCAGGTATCCATCCATCCATTTTCTTCCGCTTATCCGGGGTGGGTCGCGGGGGTAGCAGCTTAAGTAGGGAGGCCCAGACTTCCCTCTCCCCAGCCACTTGGTCCAGCTCCTCCAGGGGAATCCCGAGGCGTTCCCAGGCCAGCCGAGAAACATAGTCCCTCCAGCGTGTCCTGAGTCTTCCTCTGGGTCTCCTCCCGGTGGGACGTGTCTGGAACACCTCACCAGAGAGGCGTCCAGGAGGCATCCTAACCAGATGCCCGAGCCACTTCAACTGGCTCCTCTCGACGTGAAGAAGCAGCGGCTCTACTCTGAGTCCCTCTCGGATGATCGAGCTTCTCACCCTATCTCTAAGGGAGAGCCCAGACACCATGCAAAGAAAACTCATTCCGGCCGCTTGTATCCGAGATCTCGTTCTTTCGGTCACAACCCAAAGCTCATGACCATAGATGAGGGTAGGAACATAGATCGACCAGTAAATTGAAAGCTTCGCCTTTTGACTCAGCTCTTTCTTCACCACGACAGACCTGTACAGCGCCCGCTTCACTGCAGATGCTGCACCTATCCGCCTATCGATCTCACGTTCCATTTTTCCCTCATTTGTGAACAAGACCCCAAGATACTTGAACTCCTCCACTTGGGGTAGGACCTCCTCCCTGACCCGGAGAGGGCCCTATACCCTTTTCTGGCTCAAGACCATGGCCTCGGATTTGGAGGAACTGATCCTCATCCCGGCTGTGTCGCACTCGGCTGCGAAACGCTCCAGCGAAAGCTGTAGATCATGATCTGATGAAGCCAACAGGACTATATCATCTGCAAAAAGCAGAGATGCATTCCTAAGGCCACCAAAACGAATCCCCTCAACACCTTGGCTGCACCTACAAATTTTGTCCATAAAAGTTATGAACAGAATCGGTGACAAAGGGCAACCTTGGCGAAGTCCAACTCTCACCGGAAACAAGCCCGACTCACTGCCGGCAATGCAGACCAGGCTCTGACACCGGTCATACAGGGACCGAACAGCCCGTATCAAAGGGCCTGGTACCCCATACTCCCAGAGTACCCCCCACAGGGTTCCCCGAGGGACGCGGTCAAACGTCTTCTCCAAGTCCACAAAGCACATGTAGACCGGTTGGGCAAACTCCCACACACCCTCCAGGACCCTGCTGAGAGTGTAGAGCTGGTCCAGTGTTCCAAGACCAGGACAAAAACCGCAATGCTCCTCCTGAATCCGAGGTTCGACTATCCGACGGACCCTCCTCTCCAGAACCCCCGAATAGAACTTACCAGAGAGGCTTAAGAGCGAGATCCCCCTGTAGTTTGAACACACTCTACGGTCCCCCTTTTTGAATAGGGGGACCACCACCCCGGTCTGCCAATCCAGGGGAAATTCCCCCGATGTCCACGCAATATTGCAGAGTCGCGTAAGCCAACACAACCCTACAACATCCAGGGCATTAAGGAACTCCGGGCGAATCTCATCCACCCCTGGGGCCCTGCCACCGAGGAGCTTTTTAACCACCTCGGTGACCACAGCACCAGAGATTGGAGGCCCCGACCCAGAGTCCCCAGGCTCCGCTTCCTCAGTGAAAGACGTGCCGGTGGGATTGAGGAGGTCTTCAAAGTATTCCGCCCACCGACCCACGACATCCCAAGTTGAGGTCAGCAGCACACCACCCCCACTATAAACAGTGTTGGTGGAGTACTGCTCCTCCCCGAGACGCCAGATGGCGGACCAGAATCGCCTCAAAGCCGTGCAGAAGTCATTCTCCATGGCCTCTCTGAACTCCTCCCATGCCCGAGTTTTTGCCTCAGCGACCACCCAAGCCGCATGTCGCTTGGACTGCCGGTACCCATCAGCTTCTTCCGGGGTCCCACAGGCCAAAAAGGCCCAATAGGACTCCTTCTTCAGTCTGACAACATCCCTCACTGCCGGAGTCCACCACCAGGTTCGAGGGTTGCCGCCACGACAACCTTGCGGCCGCAGCTCCGGTAACCCGCATCGACAAAGGTGCAGAACATGACCCACTCAGACTCAATGTCCCCTACCTCCCCTGGAACATGTTTGAAGTTCTCCCGGAAGTGGGAGTTAAAGCTCCGTCTCACAGGAGACTCTGCCATATGTTCCCAGCAAACCCTCACAATACGTTTGGGCCTGCCAGGTCTGACCGGCATCCTCCCCCACCATCGGAGCCAACTCACCACCAGGTAGTTATCGGTGGACAGCTCCGCCCATCTCTTCACCCGAGTGTCCAAGACATATGGCCGCAGATCAGCTGAGACGACAACAAAGTCGATCATCGAACTGCGGCCTAAGGTGTCCTGGTGCCAAGAGCACATATAGACACCCTTATGCTTAAACATGGTGTTTGTTATGGACAATCCATGACGAGCACAGAAGCCCAACAACAGAGCACCACTTGGGTTCAGATTAGGGGGGCCTTTCCTCCCAACCACACCCCTCCAGGTCTCATTGTTATTGCCCACTTGAGCATTGAAGTCCCCCAGCAGAACAAGGGAGTCCCCAGGAGGTGCACTTTCCAGTACCCCTTCCAAGGACTCCAAAAAGGGTGGATAATCTGAGCTGCCGTTTGGTGCATAAGCACAAATGAGTCAGAACCCGTCGCCCCACACATAGGCGGAGGGAGGCCACCCTCTCATTCACCGGGGTGAACCCCAACACAAAGGCACCAAGATGAGGGGCAATAAGTATGCCCACTCCTGCTCGGCGCCTCTCACTAGGGGCAACTCCAGAGTGGAAGAGTGTCCAGCCTCTCTCAAGGAAACTGGTTCCAGAGCCAGAGCCATGCGTAGAGGTGAGTCCGACTATTTCTAGCCGGAACCTCTCAATCTCACACACCAGTTCAGGCTCCTTACCCACCAGTGAGGTGACATTCCACGTCCCAATAGCCAGCTTCTGTAGCCAAGGATCAGACCGCCAGGGTCCCCGCCCTCGGCCACCACCCATCCCACATTGCACCTGACCCCTTTGACCCCTCCCACAGGTGGTGAGCCCATGGGAAGGGGGACCCATGTCTCCTCTTTGGACTGTGCCCGGCCGAGCTCCATGGGCAAAAGCCCGGCCACCAGGCGCCCGCCCGCGTGCCCCACCTCGATGCCTGGCTCCAGAGTGGGGCTCCAGTGACCCACATCCGGGCGAGGGAACAAGTCCATTTACTTTGCTCATCAATGGGGTGTTTGGGCTGCACTTTGTCTTGAGATTGGATACTTTATTTCGGATACAGGTGGTTGAAATGAGTTCTCTCCACAGGGTAGCTGAACTCTCCCTTAGAGATAGGGTGAGAAGTTCAGTTATTAGGGAAAGACTCCAAGTAGAACCGCTGCAAACCACCTTCAGAATAAGCGGAAGATGGATAGATGGATGGATGGATGGATGGATGGATGGATGGATGGAAAGAAAGTGAATAGATTCTCCTGCTGTAAAATGAAACAATAATTTCTTCTACAAAATTATTTGTCCCCCTTCCCCCCAGTAAATATGTTTCCCTAGAGTGAAAACAAACTTTTATTTATTTATTTACCAATCTCATCTTTCCTCATCTCCTTCAGTTTGTCCACAGTGAGCTTCTTCTCCTCCAAGCGGCTCAAGACCACTTGGCTCAAATGGGAGAACTGGCGGAGTGGGTGCACAAAGCCCCAAAGCCTTTTGTCGATCACCTTGCAGAAGGTGAGCAGTCGGTAAGTCATGGCAGGCCAGCGCTTCCTCAGAGCGATCTCAAACAGAGCCCGCACAATCCGAGCAGCGTTCTGTGGGAGGGAACATCATCAGGAGAAAAACAAGTTGAATGAAAGGCAACTTCACAAGAACACAGACTGAATCTGAACCTGTGTACAGAACCTCTAATCTTGTTATGCCCACCTCTGAGTCTGTGTTTTTATGTGTGTTTGACTGTCTGGTCAAATACCTCATGAACCACTGAACAACCACTGGACCCCACTCACCCAGCACACACACTTTTTGCACCGCTCTCCTCAGGCAGGAGGTTGAGGAGCATTAAAGCCCCCAGTATACTCCAGCGTATGCACGTACGCTGAGATACGCGCGTACTTCTGCAGGGCATGTCCGTGCAAAGCTCAATTTTTACGACCGCGTAAGCGGTGTCGCACAATAAACTGCCCGGCGACAGAATTTTTTGTATGCGACACCATTGTATCAAAATCCTCTTATTCACCCCTGATCTGGCCTTTTCTTATGTTTTTTTTGCCAAAAGGCAAATGATCTATTCCTCCTCCATTGATGTCATGACTGAAATGGTGAGAAATGAAGGAATTTGTCACGAGCAAATTAAACTCAGGCCCAGCGTGGCTGCAGAAGGGACTGGAGATTTCCTGGTGGGCTGGTCTGATGTGTGCACTGCAGAGCCAGCACTCCCTGTTTTTTTTTTTAGAACTTTTTATTAACAACATATAAACACAGAACACCGCGTACCTCCGCATGGACGGACGCACACGGGAATATACTGGGGGCTTTTGTGTAGAACCACTAGACTGAGGAACAGCTTCTACCCTGAGGCTGTTAAGACTCATGAATCTCTAACCAGAATAATCACTGTGAAAATCACATCATGTTGCTGCTGATCTGTTTCATGTTGCTGCTGATCTGTTTCATGTTGCTGTGTTCATTTGTGCTCATCTGTTCACTCAGACTCATGTTCGTGCTGCTGTTTGGCATATTGTTTTTATGCTATTAGTGTTTAGCATATTTTTACTTAACATTTTTCTTAGTTCATATCTTAGAAGTTATTACTATTTTTTTTTTTTACATTTTATTGTTGGATGTAACTGGGACCCTGTGTACATAATTCCGTTCCACCACATTTACCACATGTGGTGCGAATGGCAAATAAAGAAACTGTCTCTGACAAAGTTAAATAAACTTTCAGATAGTTTTTACTGAATGTACATCTAGAACTCATTAACTTTTGGAGCCAGCTCAGGTTAAGATGGCCATCACAGGCAACTAATCTTAGAAATCACAAAAATTGCAATAAACCGATCAGTCTTACAGATTTTGAGCTAACATTGATGTAGCAGTAGCTGAAAATCACTCACAACATGAATTCAGAATGTGACATTTCACAAAAACGTACGAGACCACAGATAACTTTTTCATCTATTCAAAATGTTACAATTCAGTCACGTCTCAACACAAGAATATCTTAGTGTAAAACTCTAAAATGAAAGGCAAGGTGGGTGAAGTGAGGATGCTGAAGAGAATAAAAGCTATTATGAACAACAACATGCACTCACTTCATGCCCTAAAGGTGTTCAGCCAAAGTGCAAGACTGAATGTTATCATAGGTATTTCCTGCCAGCTGCTATCAAGCTCTATAATGAGCAATGTACTAATTGTATGCTACTAAAATTACTAGAGCCTGACCAATATATCGGTATGGCATCTATTTTAGGCCAATACAGACGTTTGAGGACCTATCAATATCAGTGATAATTGTCCCATTATCCGCTGATATAAACACTTCAAATTTTCACCTCTAAAAGGGCGTATTGGGCATATTATTATTTTTTTTATACTATTAGTGCTTAGTGTATTCTTAGTTAACGTTTAAAAAAAATCTTGGTGTTATTTTTGATCAGGACATGTCTTTTATCCCCCACATTAAAAACGTTACTAGAACCTCCTTCTTCCACCTGCGTAATATCACTAACATTAGAAACGTCTGATCTAAAGATGATGCAGAAAAACTGGTCCATGCATTTGTCACATCTAGACTGGACTATTGCAATGGTTTATTATCTGGGTGTCCAAATACGTCTTTAAAACGTCTTCAGTTGATCCAAAATGCTGCTGCCAGAGTCTTAACTGGAGTTACTGGGAGAGATCATATCTCTCCAGTTTTAGTTTCTCTCCATTGGCTCCCTGTCAAATCCAGAATAGAATTCAAAATCTTACTTCTAACCTACAAAGCTCTCAACAACCTAGCTCCATCTTATATTACAGATCTTATTGTTCCATATTTTCCTAACAGAGCACTTCACTCTCAGGCTGCAGGTTTACTTGTGGTTCCTAGAATTTACAAAAACAGAATGGGAGGCAGATCTTTCAGTTATCAGGCTCCTCTCTTGTGGAACCAACTTCCAATTGTAGTGAACTAGGCCTCAGGTTTATATGTATATATGTTTATATGTATTTATGTCAAATATGGCCTTGAGGGGCCTTCCTGGAACAAGAACTGTATTTCATTGATTTGAGTCCAGAAACACAAAATCAAGTCCATCCAGAAGACTTTTTAAGTGTCCTGCACTGATCAATTGAAAGAACACTCTCTTTTCTATTATCATTACTATTTCACAAATGTTTTGGTAATCAAATTGTGTTTAGTTCAAACCAATTTTTAATGTTGAAGTGAACTACTCATGTTTAATCAACTGTGAAACAGTATTAGTGATTTTTAATCCTCATGCAAAGTAGAAATCACGTTAAGGTCTGTTACAGAGTAATTATGCATTTTCTGATTTTCTGTCTTTGAATGAGCAAGCGTAAGTTGGTCAAAGTTCAAGTTTCGGTCAACTGCAAGTTTACTGAAAAAGAAATGTCATGTTTAACTTTTACAGAAAGATACTAGAGAATTGACTCCACAAAGTCTGAGTTCTTCATAACAATCTTCTGTCTGTTCTTAAACACTTAATCTTTTTCCTTGACTTTTTAATAACACCTTACGTCACAAAAACACACCTCTGTTTGGTCCAACCGACCAATCAGAAAGTCCTCAAATGAACCGGAAGTGACCCTTTTTAAAAGGTGCAACACTTCCTAGTTCAGGGAGGTTCCAGCTCCAGTCGAGTTCAGAGGAGGAGTACAGAGTTCTGAGGAGTTCTCAGTAGTTCTGAGGAGAACGCTGAGAAGAACGCTGAGAGAATGCTGCGAAGTTCCAGAGTTCAGAAGGCTGGAATTCAGGATGCTGGAGGAAGAGTAACTAAGCTGACGAGAGAAGATCAGGGGAATTATGAAATGTCTGTTCTGGATGATCTCACGACTCCTGAGGTTTAGCTGTTCTTACGGAGACGCAGGAAGAGTTGAAAGGAAAGCTCTACACCAACGCTGAAACTATCATCTGCAAAGGTAAAGAGTCGATCTCAACCAAAGTGTACCGTGGGTTAAGCTGGTCTAGAAGGAGCGTGCTGTTCTGGTTATAACAGACAAATTCCCTCACCCATCTCTCTCAAGATAAACTTCATTTTCCATCTTTAAACTCTTCTATCTGCTAGCAAATTAATACAGTTATTTTTAGAAGTGTACAGCTGGAAGCAAGGTTTTCAACCATCGCCGTATGGTTTTTCTAATTGTAAACTTGCTAAATTAGCCATGTTGTTATTTTCATATTTTGCCAAATTAATGTAAATGTGTGATGTTAAATTTTGATTCTGTAAATAAATGACCACGTTCATTTTGATGGGTCAAAGAAAATTAACGTCTCACGATACATTTTATCAAATTCAATGCACGATATTATCCAGTCCAGAAAAATGAAAGAATCC
>NC_056502.1:55016343-55039161 GCF_014905685.2 Nematolebias whitei
GTTGCTAAGGCTTTCCAGCTTTTGAAATCTGCATTCAACATCATCCAGACTGATTTGTTTCGCCTCAAACTTGTCCTAAATGCCGACAAAACCAAAGGGATGCTTTTTTCAAATAGGAAGTTGGTCCCAGCAGTTCTACCTCCGATTTTATCCTCAAATGGTGTCCCCATTGAGTTTGTTGATTCCTATAAATATTTGGGTATCTTGGTCGACTCACATCTTTCTTTTAAGCTCCATGTGGAAAACTTGATAAAGAAACTGAAAGTTAAACTGGGTTTCTTTTTCAGAAACAGATCCTGTCTAACCCTGAATGCTAGAAAACGCCTTGTATCTGTGACTTTCCTTCCCTCAATTGATTACGGTGATATTATTTACATGAACGCTCCTACAAGAACCTTGCAGATGTTGGATGCTGTCTATCATGGTGCACTAAGATTCATAACTGGCTGTGATTATCGTACCCACCACTGCACACTGTATTCACTGGTTAACTGGACATCATTAACTTCACGCAGACTCTCTCACTGGTATATTTTCATCTTTAAATCACTTCTTGGTCTGTTGCCTTCATACATCTCCTCCTACATGTCTCTGCGTGAGTGCAGCTACGGAGTGCGCTCTCAGGACATTATTACCTGCAGTGTTCCCTCAATGAGGACTGAACTAGGCAAAAGGGCCTTCTCCTATTCTGCTCCTGTTTCCTGGAACATCTTACAAAAAGATTTGAAGCTCTCGACCTTGACCTCTCTAAGTGTCTTTAAGAATCTGTTGGACTCCTGGCAGGGTCCAATGCTGGCATGTTCCTGTTTTTAGTTTTCTACATTTGTCTTGGAATCTAGCTGTTTTTTGTTTTGTTTTTTCCTTTTAGCCATCCTATTTGTTAAAAAAAAAAAAAAAAAAAAAACTAGTACGCTTTTTTATAATTGTTTATTGTTGTTGCTGTTGTCCATTGTTGTCATCTTTCTTTGTTGAAATCAGGTCTCTCTTGTAAATGAGTCCTCGAGGCTCAATGGGATTTACCTGTCTAAATAAAGGTTGATTGATTACCGGAGAAAGTATGTCAAATATTTAGAAGACCAGGTCCAGAGGATCTGACTTAACATTGTTAGATTTTTCTACCTGGATTATTGAGGAGCAGCACAGTGGCGTAGTTGATAGAGCTGCTACCTCTCAGCAAGCAGGTTTACCCGGTTCAAATCCCAGTCCAGGGGCCTTTCTAGGTGGAGTTTGCATGTTCTCTCAGTGCATGTGTGGGTTTTCTCCGGGTACTCCGGTTTCCTCCCACAGACAAAAACATGCATGTTAGACTGATTGGTAACTCTAAATTGTCCCTAGGTGAGAGAAAGAGAGTGAATGGTTGTTTGTTTCATTTGTCTCTGTGTCCCTGTGATGGACTGGAGACCTTTACAGTGTGTACTCCACCTCTCACAAAGTGATAGCTGGACATGGGCACCAGTGACCCTCATGACCCAAAAAGGAAGAAGCCGGTTAAGATAATAAGATAAGCTAGAACTTTATTGACCCCGCAGGAAATTGTTGTGCCAGAGTTTCAGTATAAAGGATGTAGTGAGATAGGTCGGTTAGCTTTGTTAGCTTCGGAGCTCCACTACATGTTATAATATCTGGACTAGTTCAAGTACCTGATATTATACTTAATTTAAACGGGTTCTCTCTTTTTCGAGCTACTTGACAGATATGTGACAGAGATCAGTGACGTGAGACGTTAATTTTTTTTGACCCATCAAAATGAATGCGGTCATTTATTAACAGAATCAAAGTTTAACATCAAACATTGTACACGTGATTATTCTGATTGAAGCAATAACACAGCTTAATTACAACAGACATTTATGAAAATATCTGGATGATTTACTGGCAAGATAGAAGAGTTTTAAAGATGGGAAATGAGGGAGTTTATCTGGAGAGAAAAGATGTGTGAGGGAAAATGTAACTGTATAAGAACGGCACTCTCCATTCGAACCCAGTTTCACCTTGGTACGCTTCGGTAGGAAATCGACTCGTTACCTCTTTGAAGATGAATCAGCTGGTACGGAGTTCCATTTAACGCTACCATTTCCAGCGTCTCCGTAGGATGGTTGGGAAACGTCCGGAGTAGTGACGGTACTTCGTTCAACACACGTTCACCTCACGGGTGGACTCACATGAGGAGTAAGTACGTCAGAGGTTCCACTCAGATGTGGAAGATTCCATAATTCCCACGAGACTCGGAAGAACTTCGGATCATGTCTGGAACTTCTTGTTCTCTCCAGCAACTTTTCTGTTCGGTTCTGCCCTCCGAACTGAACTGCTCTCCCACCGCACTGGTTGGAACTAGGAAGTGTCGACATTTAAAGAGTTCTGTTTCCGGTTCATTTGGGAAGTCCTGATTGGCTGAAAGAGCCAATCAGGGGGTGTGTTTTTAGTGACGTAAGAGGTCACTAGAAGTCAGAAAAACAGAAAAATGTTTTGGAACAGACAGAAAATGTTTTTGAAACAGACAAGAGAAATGTTCAGGCGAGATGGGAGGAAACAGGTGCCAGCTTCTCTATTTACGTCTGAGAGGATTTAAAAACATGACAGTTCGTTCCAACAAACTTGTTTGCGTTTGTGTCCGACTTTTGACCGACTTACAACCTGCTCATTTCAGACAGAAGATCAAGAAAATGAATAATTACTCTGTAACAGACATTAACTAGATTTCTACTTTGAATGAGGATTAAAAATCATTTATATTGTTTCACAGTTGATTTAAAATGAGTAGTTCACTTCAACATTTAAAATGGTTTGAACTAAACACACTTTTGATTATCAAGACATTTGTAAAATAGTAATGATAATAAAAAAGAGAGTGTTCTTTCAATTGATCAGTGCAGGACACACTTAGAAAGTCTCTGGATGAACTTAATTTTGTGTTTCTGGACTCAAATCAATGAAATGACTGTTCTTGTCCCAGGAAGGCCCTCAGGGCCAGATTTTGACCTGAGGCTTAGTTCACTACAAGGAACATACACAAGAATCACAAAATGTGAAAATAACAGAGACTATAAAAATATATAAAAAATACCAACATTTAAGTTCTCAAACAGGTCAGACAGAAACATTAAAGTTTATTGTGGTACAGGATTAATTTTATTGTCCTCTGTGCAGAAAGGGGGAGGAGTTGAAAAGTTTGAAGGACTTCCTGTGTTGTTCTGTGGAGCACCTCGGTGGTCTCAGTCTACGAATGAAGGTGCTGCGGTTAGAGTCCAGTGTGTCATCCAGGGGATGTGACGTTGTTCAGGATCTGGAGCAGGTTCCTCAGCATCCTCTGTTCACACACCTGTCAGAGACTGCAGGTCCACTCCCAGAACTGAACCAGCTCTCTTGATGAGCTTATCAAGTCTGTTGGCATCAGCTTTCTTTACCTGCTGCTCCAGCACACCACAACGTGGAAGAAGATGCTGGAGACCACCGAGTGGTAAAACATCTGCAGCATGGTCCTGCAGAGACCACCAAGTAGTAAAACATCTGCAGCATAGTCCTGCAGATGTTAATGGACCTGAGTCTCCTCAGAAGAAAAAGGTGACTCTGCCATTTCTTGTAGAGGGCATTGGTGTTAGCTGTCCAGTCCAGTTTATTGTCTAGGTGGACCCCCAGGTACTTGTAGCAGTCCACAGTGTTCAACTTAGTACCTCTGATGTTGATAGGGTTGGGGGGGGGGGGGGGGGGGCTTCCTGTAGTCCACCTGCAGCTCTTTAGTTTTTTCCAATGTTGAGTTGCAGGTGGTTCTGTCCACACCACTCCACAAAGCTGTCCACCACACCTCTGTATTCAGCTTCCTGGTCACCAGTGATGCAGCCCATAATGACAAAGTCATCCGAGAACTTCTGTAGATGGCAGGATTGTGAGTTGTACCTGAAGTCCAAGGTGTAGAGGGTGAACAGAAATGGTGAGAGGACCGTCCCCTGAGGAGCCTGTGTGCTGCTCAGTATAGTGGTGTTCTGCAGCCTCACATACTGTGGCCTACCTGTGAGGTAGTCTCTGATCCAGATGATCAGTGAGTCCTTCACCTGCATGTCCAGGAGCTTACTGCAGAGTAGAGCAGGTCTGATGGTGTTAAAAGCACTAGAAAAGTCAAAGAACATGACTCTTACAGTGCTGCCTGCCCTGTCCAGGTGCATGTGTGTATGTATGGATGGATTACTGAGCATGCATCAGGATATGTCAAAGATTGTTCTGTGGTGAGAGCACTCATTACCTCATGTACTGCACGTACAATAAGACAAAGAGCAGATGTCCAACTTCGATTAGAATTCAAACTCAAAAACAGTTTTTAGCATTTTACTTTAATTAACTATGAACTTATTAATCACCTCATTTATGTAACTTATGTGATGGACTTACTATTGTTTTTGAACAAAAGGCAGCACAGTGGGAATAATTAAAGGTGGCTCTGATTAGCTTAGCTTCATGGTTGCTAAGAGCTTTTTTGAGACAGATCTGGGTTAGCAGGCCTCAGACTGAAGAAGTCTTTTGGATGAAGGACGAAATGTTTCTCCCTTAAAGAAATGTGTCCAGATGGCATGATTTAACCTTTTTTGTTGCCAACAGCTGCACTAAATAAACAAGCCCCGCTCCACTCACTGTTTACTTAAGATTCTTGGGGGTGGACAAAGTGCAAAAATTTTCAGCCATTATGTCAGTTAATGGTGGTCGCCGTCCCCTCACAATATTGTTATCAACAATAAGTTCATACCACGTCTGTCTCAAATACTCCAAATAATTTAGCACAATAAATTAGGCTTTATTACGATGTTTATGTACTTCATATGTTGTAGCTAACGGTTAGCTAGCTAAGTGACGTCTTTTCTTACCTTGATAGCTGTGGATATATTCTTCATGGAAGAACTTTTATCCTTTCTCAAGTTTATTGGTTCAAGAATTCACTGCTGCGATTTCCTCCACATCAGCGAAAGAAAAGCCTTGCATTTGCATAGACTCGCGAAAGCCGGAAGTAACCCAGCACCATGACACGCTACTTCTGGTTGTGGTGAAAAAGGTCTACTTTAATACATAAGGACCAGACTGGCTTTGTCAGACAAAGACAAACCCAAGACAATATTAGAAAAACACTGCACATTATGAGACAAGTCACACAGCAACAACAAGAGGCACTGATATTAAGTTTAGATGCAGAGAAAGCATTTGATTCAGTGAGGTGGTCCTTTTTATATAAAGTGCTTTCAAAAATTGGCTTCCACACAACTATAATTAATACATTTGCTGCGCTATACAATAAGCCAACAGCCAGAATTAAAATCAATGGAGACTTGACCAATTCATTCAATTTGGAAAGAGGAACAAGAAAAGGATGTTGTGCGTCGCCACTCCTCTTCGCCTTGTTTATAGAACCCAAGAGTCAATTGATCAGGCAGAGGTCAGATATAAAAGGGGTTACAATGACATCCGGGGAGCAAAAATTGTCCCTATTTGCAGACGATTTATTGATAAGTATAACACAGACATTCCCTAAACTGATGAATTTGCTGGAAGAGTTTTGTTTACTTTCTGGATACAAAATCAATATCAACATGTTCAATCAATATCAATCAATATGTTCTAGAATTGCGCCGCTCAAGGTGGCTGCATGTTGGAGCAGCTCTGTTACTTTCATTCAGAGATTTTGCTTTTGGAAACTTTAATTCCTCTTTTTCTGGATGTAAATCACATTTTTTGGATGATTGTTTCCTCTGGTATCAGATGCTGTGCAGCTGGAAGGATTTTTACTGTAACTTTTTTTAGTTTTGGAGATTTGTTATGATGCGTAACCATGGCAACAAGGCAGTTTTCTACAACCAACAGCAGCTGATTAATTCAATTCAATTCAATTCAAAATACTTTATTAATCCCAGAGGGAAATTATTTGTTATTGTAGCTCGTTATCCTCATTTCATTAAGAGATGTTATAGATGCTGATGACTGTAGACAGGAAGGATCTCTTGTAAAGGTCCATCCCACAGTGGATCCTAAGAAACTGGTCGCAGATGCCGTCCGATCCGTCCACCCAGACTCGGCAGGCCTCTCAGTTCCCCCGGGCTGTAGGACCACCCGAATGCCGGGCAGAACTCCTCCCAGAGCGATGGCCACTCCTCCCAGCAGTCTGCCGAGCTCCTTGTCACTGTGGACAGCCAGCTGTAGGTACCGAGGAACGATCCCGTCCTTCAGCTGTCATGAGCCGTGTTTCCTGCTAGTTCCAGGATCTCAGTGGTCAGGCACTCGAGCACAGCTGGCAGGTAGATGAGAATGCATCCACAGAACATCCTTTTCAACTCATTTGAGATTTGGGGCTGTAGTTGAGATATTATTTGAGCGTTTGAGACGTTAATCAGCTGCTGTTGGTTGTAGAAAACTGCCTTGTTGCCATGGTTACACATCATAACAAAATGTCCAAAACTAAAAAAAGTTTCAGTAAAAATCCTTTGAGCTGCACAGCATCTGATACCAGAGGAAACAATCATCAATCATCCAAAAAATGTGCTTTGCATTCAGCAAAAGAGGAATTAAAGTTTCCAAAAGCAAAATCTCAGAATAAAAGTAACAGAGCTGCTCCAACATGCAGCCACCTTGAGCGGCGCAATTCTAGAACATCTCAAAAGCTCAAATAATATCTCAACTACAGCCCCAAATCTCAAGTGAGTTGAAAGGATGTTCTGTGGATGCATTCTCATCTACCTGCCAGCTGTGCTCGAGTACCTGACTGCTGAGATCCTGGAACTAGCAGGAAACACGGCTCATGACAGCTGAAGGACAGGATCGTCCCTCAGCACCTACAGTTGGCTGTCCACAGCGATGAGGAGCTCAGCAGACTGCTGGGAGGAGTGGCCATTGCTCTGGGAGGAGTTCTGCTCAGCATTCGGGCGGTCCTATAGCCCGGGGGAATCGAGAGGCCAGTCGAGTCTGGGTGGACGGATCGGACGGCATCTGCAGCCAGTTTCTTAGGATCCACTGTGGGATGGACCTTTACAAAAGATCCTTCCTGTCTACAGCATCAGCATCTATAACATCTCTTAATGTAATTAGGATAATGAGTTACAACAACAAATAATTTCCCTCTGGGATTAATAAAGTATTTTTGAATTGAATTGAATCGAATTGAACAAAACTCAAGTATTAACATTTAACTATGACCCCCCAACTTTAATTAAGACTGAGCACAGTTGGAATTGGGACACTGATTCTATTAAATATTTGGGTGTATCACTACCTCGGGACTTCTCGAGACTCTTTGATATAAACTATGGCCCTTTAAATTAAAAAATAAAGTCTGATATACATAGATGGAACGTTATTCCCTTTTTAAGTTTAAAATCCTGGATAGAATCCATCAGGATTAATATACTTCCATGGATGCTGTACTTATTTCTCAACTCAACTTTATTTTTATTTTGGTAAATTACCATTACAGAAAAAGGAAAACAATATAGACTACTTTTGACAAATCAATAATTTACCAAAAAAGGAATAGGCTGAAGCCGAGGCTTATACTTGCCTACCCTGTTCATAGACTCAGCAGTCTTCAATAATAAAATATATCTACTGTCCATATATATACATACATTACATATACACATATCTATATAAAAATATGTCTGTGTATATGTATAAGCATACTTACATTACATACATACATTGTTAAACACTACATATATACATCTACATAACAGTATAAGCTTTTATAATTTTACCTTTTATGGACCTTTTAAAGCTCAACAAAAAAGCACATAATTTGAGTTCATCATTCAATTCATTCCACAATTTCACACCGACAACTGAAATGCATCTAGATTTTACTTTACTTTTCTCTTTAGCTTGTTCAAATATTAATAAACCTCGTAAATTATAATTACTCTCCCTTAACTTAAATAATTTCTGAATTCCAGAAGGAAGACTTTTATTCACTGCTTTATACATTATTTCCAGTATTTTTATATTTACAATGTCATTAACTTTTAAGGTGTTACTTTGAATAAAAAGTTTATTAGTTGGTTCACAATATCCCACTTTATTAATAAGCCTAATTGCTTTTTTTTGTAACTTTACTAATATGTCAATAGTTGTTTTATTAGCATTTCCCCATATTTCTGCACAGTATGACAAATAGGGCATAACCAAGGAAGAGTATATAATATGCAAGCCTTTTACATTTATTAAATCTTTTATTTTAAACAATATTCCAACAGTTTTTGAAACTTTATTTCTAATATATTCAATATGAGGCTTCCAACTAAGTTTGTTGTCCAGAATGATACCTAAAAACTTTGTCTCATAAACTCTGTCGATTTCAACTCCATTTAGATGTAACTTTACATTATTGTAAATCCGATTACCAGAAAATACCATAAATTTTGTTTTTTGTCCATTTAATGATAACTTATTGTAATCAAACCACTTTTTTAACTCAGCTAGCTCTTTTTCTACTATTTGTATTAGTTCATCCATATTCTTTCCAGAAAGAAAAAAATTTGTATCATCAGCAAACATTATAAATTTCAAAATATTGGATACTGTAAAAATATCGTTCACATAAAGTATAAATAATTTAGGTCCTAGAACCGAGCCTTGAGGAAGACCACATTTTATAGTTTCAGTTTGTGACTTTGTATTGTTAATTTGTACATATTGTAATCTATTACTCAAGTAACTCTTTAACCACTGATGTGTAACCCCCCGTAAGCCATATTGTTCACATTTCCACAGTAGTCGTTCATGGTCAATAGTGTCAAACGCCTTACTTAAATCAATGAACACTCCCACTGTATTAAGTTTCCGATCAACGGCTGCAGCAACGTGTTCCACAAACTCCATCACAGCTAAAGTTGTGGAGTAGTTGTTTCTGAAGCCGTACTGGTGTTCATTTAATATATTGTTTTTATTAAGAAAGGAGTCCAGCCTTTTTATGAATATTTTTTCCAGGATTTTAGAAAACTGTGGTAGCAATGAAATAGGTCTATAATTTGTTACATTTTGCTTATTACCATTTTTGTGGACTGGAAACACCTTGGCTACTTTCATTTTATCAGGAAATTCTCCAGTTAAGAATGATCTATTACAGATATAGGTGATAGGTTTAATAATACTATAAATAACTTCTTTCACAATAGCCATATCAATATAATTACAGTCTTTGGATTTCTTATTTTTTAATTTTTTAACTACTTCGATTACCTCACTTTCACTCACTCCTCCAAGAAACATTGTATTAATATTATTAAATGTATAATTGAGTTTTTCATCTCTAGCCTTTGGCAACTCATTTACTAAATTAGGACCAATATTAACAAAGAACTGATTGAAGACTTCAACAATATCCTCTTTATTTTCCATTGTGGTGTTATTATGTTTAATACACATTGCCAAATCTCTGTCTTTATGATTTTTAATGACACTATTAATTATCTTCCAAGTACCCTTAATATCATTGCTGTATTTTTGCAATAGCTTATCATAATAATATAGTTTTTGCTTTCTCAGCACTGATGTTAATTTGTTTTTATATTTTTTATATTTGTCTTCTTTTTCCTGGGTTGGGCACCTAATAAAATCCTTATATAACTTGTTTTTCTTTTTACACGACTTTTCCAGACTCTTTGTCATCCAGGGAGTCAATCGGTTTTTTGATGTTTGTTTGTATTCTTTAAAGGGACAATGATGATTATAGCTTCTTTCAAATATTTCCAAAAATGTATTATATGACTCATTGACGTCATCAACAAAAACATTTAGCCAATTATAATTTAGTAACTCTGCTTTCATTTCTTCCACAGCTTCAGGTGATTTAGCTCTAACTAGATTAGGAGCTGGCTTTGTCATATTTAAATTAAACTGATGACTAGTATCCAACACAGTAAACACTGGCAAATGATCAGTAATATCAGTTATCAACAGTCCACTTTTTGTTTTCACATTGAACTTATTTATAAAAATATTGTCAATCAGTGAAGCACTGTCTTTGGTTATTCGAGTAGGTCTTAATATTAATGGATAGAAACCTAAACCAAACATTGTGTCGACAAATTCAGTTGTTTTGTTATGTTCATTATTTTTCAACAAATCAATATTAAAATCCCCACAAATAAAAGTAAATTTTTCATTATACCTCTCATACATCTCTAATGTTTTCTTACTAAACTCATCTATGCATGAGCTAGGAGTTCTATAAACACAACTAATTAACATATGCTCAGATCTATTACCCTCAATTTTAACAGATAAACATTCCATCAAGTTATCAACTGAAAATGTCATTTTATCAATAACCTTACATTTCAGTCCTGACTGAATAAACAGTGCAACACCTCCTCCTCTTTTGTTAAACCTGTTTTGAACAAACATTTGATATCCATCCAGACCATCCAACAGTTCATTTCCTTCAGTGATCCAGGTTTCTGAGATTGCTACTACACTAAATTTCTCATCAAATGTTTGAAGGCAGCTTTTTATTTTAGAGAAATTGCTTTGCATGCTCCTACTATTAAAGTGAATAAGTGAGAAGCCCCCCCACCCCACATTAACACTGCCTTCAGAATAATATTCACAGTGTGGTTTAGTATTATGACTGAAATTTGTCTCTGGGTCTATATCAGTTTCTATATCATAAAACTTGTGATCTTTAAAATCGAAACACTTAAATTGTGTACTTTCATCCATGGATAAATAATATGTCGTTCACCTCATCAGCATGTACAGAAACCAGACTGACAGAAAAACAAAATTTAAAAAAAGTAAACCACATTGTTCATCTATATTTCTCCAGCTCAGAAACATTTTTGATAGTTAGGACTTTGGCCTGCTCAGGAGAACCATTAAGTTTTATCAATATTTTACAGTTCCTAGTCCATGTAGCTTGTATTTTTTTCTCCTTCTTCAGAATCCTCGCTTGGTAAGCAATCTCTGCATTCTTCTTTGTGAGGTGTTCATTTACAAACACATCTGTACCCTTCAGTTTTTTAACAACTTTTAGCAGTTCAGTTTTGTGTTTTGTACTCACAAATCGAACGATGATATTTGGTCTTTTTTTGCGTTTATCCAAGCTTGCATTTTGTTTTTGCGGCACTGTGTAGCAAGCAGCTATAGTTTTAGTATCCAGCAAAATGTCCTTGCTGCTGAAGAACTTGATGACTTGCTGCTCAAGTGAAAGTAGTTCATCTGGTGGTGCATCTTCCCCTTCATTGTCTTCTGCTGTTGTCCTTGCATATGTGCGGTGTGTCGTTTTAAGTCCAGATATCACCACGTCCTCCTTTCTTGTGTACTGTTCCAGGTCCTCCACTCTTTTATCCAGCTCTTCAATCTTCTCATCCTTCTCTTTGATAATCACTTTCAGTTGTTGAAATTCTCCAATCAAACGCATCAGACTTGTTTGTTGCTTCACCACCTTGCTCAGTTCTTCTGACATGACATTCAATGATAGCTTGAGTTCTTCCATGTCTTTTGTCAAGTTTGGAGCCATTTTTTACTGCTTGTTGGCTGCTGAGAATCCTGGTAATTCACTAGGCCTTTGCTGCTTGTTTAAGCACATGTATTCAAAATGTGCTTAAAGGTTGAAAAATAGCAGAAATGATCCTACAAATCTAAACATTAGTTGAATATCAAAGTGCAAAACTCCAACATTTGCTTGGATGTTGAGTTGTTTTCCAGATATTCAGTAGATTTTCACTAGATTGTAGGTCAGATCCAGACAACCTCCCTAGTCAGCGGCCATCTTGATCATTTTCTGAACTGTATATTTCAATGTTTACCAGTCAAAATCCCACCTAAACAGTCCTTACATTGGGACAGATTAATAGCAAAGTATTTGTGGCAGGGAAAAAAGGCCGGAATCAAATTCAAGACGCTGAAATTAAGAAAAGAAAAGGGTGGAATGGGCCTTCCCTGTTTACAGGATTACTATCACGCAGCCCGAGACCTTTAGTTTGTCTGTGTTCACCAACATGCACTGCAGCGTGGAAGGAAATAGAAGACACAACCATAAAAGGAGTCCCAATAACAGCCCTACTCAGAACAGCAGTTTTGTTTTAGGTGTGCTTTACAAATAAAGGATTTGATTTTGATTGGCTTATGTCACATTGTTCACTGCTGTATCAACAAAGATGAAACTGAAAAAAAAAAGTAGTCAACGCACAAATGTCCAAAAATAATTTCCCCAAAATTGTAACTAACAGTCAAAACCAGTACAACAAGTCATTAACTTATTGTTACCTGCAGCTCCATTGCATTCATTTGTAGTCTTTTCTGTGTGCGGACAGTTTGATTTGTTGTTTCAGGGACAGTTAAGAGTGTTTGTTAATGTGCTTGCCGTTTGACCCTCACCTGTGCCACATATGACAGATCAGAGATGAGTGAGAAGCTATCCACTTCTCCTCGACCGATGTAAGTCTGGAGTAAGATGTTCACTTTGCCGTAACCATTTTCGGCCCCACCGGCAGCTGGCAGCTCGCAGTAATTACAAAGCATCTGGTCCAATTCTTCCAACTCCTCCTCTCGAACCTGCCAATACATTCCCATTAATGATTGACAGCTGCTTTCAGATTTAAAGTTAGACTTTAAATGTTTTAAAATGTTAAACCCTTTGTAGCATGTTGGTGAAGTCAGAACATCAAGCAGCCCTATTTAAGGCTTAACCTCATACCTTAAGTTGGTCGAACTCTTCAGCCTTGGACACAATGCTGAGGATGTCAGCTTCAGTCCTCTGAGAGTTGAACAGTTCGTTGAATGTCTTCACACACAGGGAACATTTGTCAGTAAATGGTAAATGAACTGTATTTGTACAGTACATTTCTATCTATTCAAGATCATCAAAGCTCTTTACAACACAATCTGAGTCCTCATATACCCATAAGGAAGAGACTGGAGTTTTATCCAAACATGTTTTAAAAATGCCTTGTTTAAGGTTAGAAATAGATGAAGACAAACACATTTCTGAAATACCTTTGGTGCCAAGACACAAGCAAATATGAATCCATGATGGCTCCAAATCAATTCATCCCTCTGCAAGTTTCATCAATTTGTTCTTGTGTATTTAGGACACAAAATAATTACGGAAATCTGGCCCTGGCCACTCTGTACCTGCCTCGGCCTAAATGTACCCACTTCTGTCTGTTATGTACACAAACCACTTAGTACCTTCCTTGGCAGCTGCCCTGATGTGGAATACTTCATGTACAGGAGAACACTTTGTAAAAGAAGATAAGCTGGTACAGCCCGGTTAGTTCCTACACTCCTGTTTTAGCTGATTTACACTGGCTGTCTGTTAAACTTTCTTAATGATTTGAAAATTATTTTACTGACTTTTATTGCTTTATATGACACCCAGTTATTTAAAGGAGCTTTTGCATTTTTACAACCCAAACAGAGCACTGAGATCCTCTATTCAGATGCTTTTAGTGCAGCCGAGGGCTAAATTAAAGTGTAGAGCGGATCGGAAGCCCCCAGACTCTGGAATAATCTGCCCATTGAATTCATTCTACAGAGTCCGTACAGTCCTTCAAATCCCACCAAAACTCACTTTTTTTACTCTGGCTTTTAATTCAAGTTCTGTTTGAGTGTTATCAGAACTAGTGTTTTTTAAAGTTTGATCTTTCATTTATTTTATTGCTAGATTTCCTGTTTGCAAACTACATTGTTGGTTTTAAATGTGCTGTATAAATAAAATTGACATTACAGGGTATGTACTTAATGTAAATTGCTTACATATTATGTGCATACCACTTCTGAGTACATAAGGTAAGCAAATACCAAGTAAGTACTAAATATATATATCATATATAACAGTGTGTCCCTTTTCCATTAGCACCTGTTAGGCACAGTTCGACTCGGTTCAACACGGCTCCAAGGCTATTCCACTAGCAATGATTCGTGGAGCCAGCCCGTTTTTCAGGACCCACTTTGCTCTGGTTCCAAGCGTACCGGGCTGGCCTTAAAACGTGACGTCAGAACAATGTCGGTCACTGACTGGTCAGGGGGTGGAGCCACTGGTTGGTTGAGAAACTTTCACAACAACCCAATCCGCCATTTGCAATAACTCAAACTCTGAGGAGTGACTGGACCTGTTTTAAAAATTTTAAAAACAATAATGACAACACCGTGTTTTAACGCTGAAATGCAGGCCTTTTTTGCATTTGGTGATCAACGACAAAATTCAGAGCGAGCTAGATGGAGCTCGCCGGTCCCCCTGGTCCTCTCCACTGGAGCCTTGGTGCCCCTTCAGGCCGAGCAGGGCGTCACTTCCCCGGCTCCGAACTCTGCTGGTCACCACGGAGGATCCTCTCAGCTGCTGACCCGTAGGAGTGCGTAAGGCCAGAACTAGGGCTGAAACGATTCCTCGAATAATTCGAGGACCTCGATTACAAAAAATCCTCGACGCAAATTTATCTGCCTTGAATCTTCGTTAAACTATTCAGAGCACTGTGTTCTAGCCGGAACGTTTTTGTGTTACACAATGCTAGCACTTCCACTAACGCGTATGTGCTAAGTTTGTAGCTATGGAGGGAACAGAGACTGCGTAGAAGAAGAGCCATGAAAACAACAAAAACTGTCAAAAGTTTGGAACATTTTAGGCTAAACAGAAAAGACAACACAGCTCGGTGCTTTCACTGCAAAGCAGAACTGGAGTAACCACAACAGCACGTCGTCAATGTTGCAGCGTCTGAAGAGAAAACACACGCTGTAGCATCAAACTCGTCCACAGCTGTAACAGGTATCATGTTCTCTTTGTAAAATACGTTCACCTAAATGTGTGATAATCTGTCATGCTATAGATGTAAAATGAGGCATATTGTTGCTAACATTAAATATACTGACTAATCATAGTGGCTACCTGGCAGAGTCTGTACGTTGTGTGAGGAACAAAAACTCTGCAGGACTTGATGCAAGTCTGTTAAAGATCAAAGCAGCAACAGACTGACACATTTATTTATTGCTGAACTTCCATCCTGACTTAAATTAGATATTTAGGGTGAATATTTCAAGTGTAAATGTATTTACATGAGTTAGTAGGATTTTTTTTTCTTCTTGCTGCTGTTTATGACTGAAAACTGGGATTAATTTGCATTTATTACTACTGTTATATTTGTTTATAGCTCAGCAATCAAGACTAAATAATAACAGTCTGCAGAACTCAATGTACAAACTCAAACTTTACATTATCTATCTTACTCAGTTTCTAACAAAGATTCAATTCAGTTTTCCAATCCATAAACATTTATAGCATTTAAATTTTTATGTGATGGTTTAAAATAATTCAGTGACAGAGGGTTTTAATTAAATCATCCTCAAACCTCACACATAATAAAAGCATAAATCAAATACAACTGACACTAATGTTACTTTGACTGCAGCAGGTCATCAGAAAGTGTAGATTACTTAACAATATTACATAATTTTATAATATGCAGTGAATTACACTTGAAATTTTATTAAGGAATAACAAACAAACAAATAATAATTTTATTCTTCTTCTTTTCAGTAAATGTCAGAGTCATACGTTGGACAGCTTCGTACAAAGAGCTCCAGGATGTTGGTTGAGCAGCAGATGAGTTCACAAACAGCATTTTAAATCTGATCATCACAGACATGCAGCTGCTGTCTGTGGTGGAAGATGAAGGATCATCTCCACCTTCAGTCCAAATCATGTCCTTCCTCCCAGATCCTACTTTGTAAATTCCATTCAGTTTTCCGATCCATAAAAAATATTTTACAGCATTTAGATTTTTATGTGATGTTTAAAAATAATTCAACTTAAGCAATAAAATATTTTAAAAAGAGAAATTAAATGGGTTGTTTAGTTAATGTTCTTTTTTTGTGTATTTGTATTACTCATAAAATGAATACTGTAGTAACTGCAGAACCTGACAAATTGTGTTTTTGATTATTCGATTAATCGTCAGAATAATCTATAGATTATTTGATTACTAAAATTGTCATTTACACCAGCCCTAGCCAGAACCCAAGCCCCAGCAGGCAGTTGCGGACAGGTCTGGGACGGAGGGTGAAAACAACTTTTAAAAATAGTTTATGTATTAAAAAAATATGTATTATTATTATTTTTATCAGTGAAGATTTAAAAAAATAAACTGTGCCGTTTTATCATGAAATCCTGGTTTTTTTTTTTCACTTTAATGACTTTATTAAATAATCTGTTAATTAAAGTTCACTCAGCTGAAAAATCATAAAAAGACATAAAATTATGGGATCTCTCAGGAATATTTCCCTCAAACATGTTTAAAGAATAGATACAGCCTTTAGGTCAACTTTATTCTAACCCACAGATGTACAAATAAAATGAAAGTTACGTATGTAACTACGGTTCAATGAATCCTGGATGACCGCCAGAGGGCGGTGCTGAAAGCACTGAATGTTCCCTTCGCACATGCGCTGTTCGTGTAGTAATACCAACAGAGTCACAGGTGTGACATGGATGACCAATCAGAGGCTATATAGCCTGTTGTCATCCATAGCTCTGCTCCTACAGAATCTTCTTGCAGAATGCAAGGATTCTGAGTGACAGAGAAGCTCTGGCGGTCATCCGAGATTCATAGAACTGTATTTACATACGTAACTTTTGTTCTATTTCATCCCTCCTGACCGTCAGAGGGAGGTGCTGAAAGCACTGAATGACTAATACCAATGATTTCACAAGGAATCCTGAGCACACACCTCACTGAGGAGGCTCAGAGGACCCTTGTAGAAGAACCTGGCCCAGGGGATGAGGGGTAGCCACGTTAACGCTGTAAAATCTGAACGTGCTTGGGGAAGCCCATGATGCAACAGCACATATTGCTTCCAGTGGAATCCTCCTCAGTGTTGCCCAGGAAGCGGAGATGCTCCTGGTAGAGTGTGCCTTCACGCCGACCGGCAGGGGGCCGTGCCCTGCGGCATAGGCATGGAAAATGACATCCACGATCCAGTGGGAGAGGTGCTGTTTGGAAAGAGGACAGCCTAACCTAGGGCCTCCGTAATGTACAAACAGCTAGTCTGAACGTTACATAACTGCAGTAGCTGCAACGTATGTCTCCAGTGCTCTCACTGGGCACAATAATCCAGACCCCTCGCCAGGCGTAGGCTGAAAATGTGCCAGCCTCAGCAGTTGGTTACAGTGAGAGTGAGATAACACCTTTGGTACAAATGCGGTGTTTGGCCACAAAGTAACACCAGAGCCCTGAGGGCCCCACCTGAGACACGAGGGGCTGACTGAGAGAACATGTAGTTCGCCGACCCTCTTTGCTGAGGCAATAGCCAACAACAAAGCCGTCTAACATGAAAGCCACTTGAAACCAGCCTGCATCAGAGGCTCAAACGGAGGGTGGTACAGAGCTTCGAGAAACAAGGGCAGATCCCAACCTGGTGCTTGTGGAGCCATCAGCAGTTGCAACCTATGGGCAAGATGCAGAAAAAGAGATAATACATTATGGCTCCCCACCGTACAGCCATCAATGCCAGCGTGATTAGATGATATTGCCACTACATAAACTTTAAGCATCGAAGGAGAGCAACCCTTACCAAGGAGAGACTGGAGAAACTCCAGAATGGTGGGTACTATACAGGAGACTGGATCCTCATTGTGATCAGAACACCATTGGAAAAACAGACGCCACCTGTTTTCGTACTGCTGACGAGTAGAGGATGCCTTGGCGCCCAGGATAGTGCGTATGACGGGGCTTGAAACTCCAGTTAGCTGCTGTCCTAGCCTCGCAGTGGCCACACCCACAGTCGAAGACATTGAGGATTGAGGTGCCATATCAGTCCACCCAACTGAGACAGCAAGTCCCCCCTGGTCAGAAGACACCATGGGACGCCCCGACATAGACTCCATAGCAGTGAGAACCATGGTCGTGCTGGCCAATATGGAGCCACTAGCAGCATCCTGTGGCCCTCCTCGAGGACTCTCTTAAGGGTCGACCAAATTAGAGAAAGGGGTGGAAAGGCATATAAGAGGACCCTTGACCAAGGATGAGCCAATGCGTTCTGGCCCAGCACACCCGACGCCCCTGTAAGGGAGTACCATAGACACTGAGTCGACTCTTCTGTCGCAAAAAGGTCTACCTCTGCCTGACCAAAACGGTCCCAGATCATCAGCACTAGGTCGCTGTGGAGGGACCACTCTCCTAGAGCAGACCCCTGGTGAGAGAGAAAGTCTGCGACCTGATTATGTTGCCCTGATAAGTATGCCACCCGCAGGGTGGACAGGCGAGGAGAGGCTCATTCCAGGAGCTCTCTGGACGCTCTCAGAAGTTGTGCTGACATGGCGCCCCCCTGGTGGTTGATGTGGTAGACAACAGACGTGTTGTCTGACCAAACAAGAGCATGCCCCCCTTCCAGGTGGGGCAGGAAGTACCTGAGTGCCAAATGCACTGCACGCAACTCCAGCACATTTATATGCTTGGAGCGGTCCTTTTGACCCCAGCGGTCCTGAACCGCTCTGCGTTGCCACACAGCACCCCATCCCAAGGAGCTGGCATCTGTCATGACCACTTCCCTGCAACACACTACCACTCCCACGGGGACACCCCTGGACAAATAATCTTCATCCCTCCATGGAGTCAGGGCATGAAGACATGACCACATCACAGCGAACTTGCGATGCCTGTGCAGTCTGACATCCAGGTGAAAGCTGTTGAGCCACTTCTGCAAGGGGCGAAGTGACAGCAGGCCTACCACCCAAGAGACTGATGTCAGTTTGCCGAGTAGCTGCAGGAAGGCAACGTAGGGAAGCTGCTTGCCCAGCTTGAACCAACTGACCAGCTGGAGTATGCCGCCCTCCCTTTGAGTGGATGGGCGAGCTCTCATGGAGGGTGTAGCCAGAATCACTCCAAGAAAGGTGATTGTCTGGGAAGGGATCAGGGAGCTCTTCTCCAGGTTGACACTGAGGCCCAACTGGGACACGAGCGAGCAGGTGATTCGTGTTGCGAAAGGCACAGGTGCGAGACGGGGCGAAGAGAAGCCAATCGTCTAAGTACGGCAGGATCCTTACTCCGTAGGCTTGCAGAGGAGCAAGGGCTGCCTTCACGCACCGAGTGAACACCCTCTGGGAAAGAGAGAGCCT
This sequence comes from Nematolebias whitei, assembly GCF_014905685.2. Taxonomy (NCBI): domain Eukaryota; kingdom Metazoa; phylum Chordata; class Actinopteri; order Cyprinodontiformes; family Rivulidae; genus Nematolebias; species Nematolebias whitei. Next base: position 55,035,419 of record NC_056502.1, read on the forward strand.
GAATGGGAGTACCCAGAACTGCCAGAGGTTACCCCAATAGGCAAACCTGAGAAAGCGGCGATGTTTTGCTGCAATAGACACATGAAAATAAGCATCTTTCAGGTCTATAGACGTGAAACATTCTCCCCTTGTGACAGCTTGAAAGACCTCTGCTGTCGTAAGCATGTAGAAGTACAGCACCCTTAGGTACTGGTTGAGTCCCCTCAGATCTAAAATGGGACAAAACCCGCCCAACATCTTTGCACGAGGAAGTAAGTCGAGTACCTCTGGGTTGTTGTAGAGGGTTCACTGCCTCGATTGCACCCTTGGCCAGGAGGGCAGAAAGTTCCTGGTCTAGTGTTCGGGCTTTCACCGGGTCGGTGATTACAGTCATCTTGACCCAGCGTGAGATGCAAGGCCGCCGTCAGAACTGTAGCTGGTAACCATGGGTCAGAGTGGCAACCACTCATGGGTCCACGGCGTGAGCAGCCCAGAAACTGAGCTGCTGGTGGGAGAAATATACAACGGTCATCCTAGTGGCATCACCGTCTCCTGGGAGGGCGTCAGTCAGATCCCAGTCTGAACCTGCCCAGCTGGTTTGTTGAACGACTCACAAAAGCTCCTGTTGGGTTTCAGCATCGAGCCATCACTTGACCCACTAGCTGCACTCCGAGACGAATAAAGTAAACCAGCCTCTGAGACTTGAGACGACTGCCCCTCCTCCTCACCTAAAAAGTGAGAGGCAGAGGCAGCCAAGGATAACACATCTTCCTCCGCTCAGGCATTGGTGGGGAGGAGAGTCCAGTCACTGCCGCTGACTCAGCCCCCAGTTGGCGTGCCTGAAAAAGGGACTTCCTCTCTGCCAATTCTGTGAACAACTGCTCCACCCTCGTGGAAAGGCCATGATCAGACTTGGCTCACGTTCTCCTAGGAGGGTAACAGAGACTACGGCCTCAGTCCGGCGCTTCAAGCGCCTAGGTGGGGCCTCCTGCCCAGAAGGTGGGAGGTCACTGCCGAACTCGGGGCGAAACTGGGCCAATCGAGCCACCCTCACGGCACGCGGCATGAAGATACAGTTCATGCAGGGGTTCTCTGATAGAGCCTCCATCAGAAGATCATGACCAAGGCAGGCAGGACACAGGTTGTGACCGTCATCTGCCTGGAGCACGGCCCCACAATCTAGCATTGAGAGTCATCCATGCTCCTTACTTTAGGCAGTTTAGCCACATTAATCAAAGTAAAAACTGCAACTCAAAGGGGCTGGCACCGCCAGCTACGTCTAGGATACAGGACGAAAGGATAGGCCGAGAATTGGGAGAGGGGGCGCGCATGCTTGCAATCACCAATTAAGGCAAAGAAACTCAGACAGGCTAAAGCTGCTACCTTATTTGGTAAAAGAGGACAATTGGGAGAGGGGGCGCGAACGCTTGCCTTCACCAATTAAAACAAAGCCAGAACTCAGACAGGTTAGCACTGCTAGTTCAGTCTAACCATTTATGAGGTTGGTGAAAATGATTGGGAGAGGGGGCGCGAACGCTTGCCTTCACAAATGAAAATAAGGCCAGAAACCCAGCTGGCTATGTAATTAACAAACTTTGGAGTACAGTCCAACTGACCACGCAGCTGGAGGCCTCCAACAAACGGGAGTGGAGCGAACGCTACCGCTAACCAATGGCGAAAAAGAAGTAAAAACACAATTCACCAGTGTTGAATCACACACATAGTAGTCAGATGCTACAAGTTGGGAGGGGGACGAAAACCGCCGTAGATGCAAACGAACAGCAGGAATATCTTTGAACAAGGTTAAACTGTCGAAGCCCCTAGGAGGGCGAACACACTACTCCCCCCACTCCCGCCAACGGCAGTTGGGCCTCCGACGATGGTGAAAAGTTCAAAAGTCCAAAGGACTGAGGCCCTGAATTGAACCATGTGCGAGAAGAAAAAAGGAGCAGAGCTGCGAATGACAACAGGCTATATAGCCTCTGATTGGTAATCCATGTAACACCTGTGACTCCGTTGGTATTACTACTCAAACAGCGCATGCGCAAAGGGAACATTCAGTGCTTTCAGCACCGCCCTCTGGCGGTCAGGAGGGATGAAATAGAAAAATAATTAAACTTTCAAGCAAAGCTAAAACTTAAAAAAAATGTATACAAGAAACAAAACCACATATCTAGTTAAATAGTATAAGTAGACACAATGAGTGCAAATACATCAAATGATGAAGAAAACGTATAAAAATTTAAATATAGATGTTTTGGTAGAATCTGGTTCATCATAGATTTAATGATGAACTAAAGTTCATTAAAAGTTCATTAGCAGGATATATATATATATATATATATATATATACAGTATTCATTAATTCAACCTTTATTTAGACAGCTACATTACATTGAGCCTCGAAGCCTCATTTACAAGTGAGATCTGTTTAGACAGACAAAAAGTAGTGAAACTGGAGACAAATAGGAATTGGAGACAAAAAAAATCCTATCAAACTTACTTCTTGGCTGAGAAAAAAATCCCCAATATATAAAAAAAACACCTCGCACATACAAGCACATAGTGACATAGACAATCCACAGAGGGGGAAGACGACGAGAGCAGTGAAGTGTCCAAGGATGCTTTCGAGGCCACTGCAGGAATTCTGATAAGGATGGAATAATCAACAAGTTCCCTTCGGTGAGATCCATAAACATTCCCAAGGGATGTCGGGGAATGGCCAAGGACAACGCCTATAAACATACAATTGTTTTGGGACAGCCAGAACTATATAATGACATCTACCTTGAGTCTGTGTCCATCCACTTGGTTCCGAAATGTAAAAATTACATGGCCAGACCAATGGACTGTGCCTGAGAATAAAACCCGAGATCTAATCTATTCTGCCAAAAGCATTTAAGTCTGGGTGGGTGCTCGAGGCAGGAACCAAGCCATCATAAAGGCAAACTGCGTGATCGGGTCCAAATTTGCTGCCGACGACTTCCTTGATTATAGATAGACCAGGAACCAGCCGAATCCAAAGAGCAGGAACCATTTGTCGTAAATCCAATTATAAATGCATCCTTAAAATCCACAAATGGCAGCAGAGAATAGACGCATCATCAAGTCTTCCAAATCGATGAGATATATAGCTGCGTGCGTGCCAAGAGGGTCAATCAGCTCACCTAAAGCCTGCCTTCTCTTTGAAGAAATGTTATCGTGTTGAGGGACCAACTGATCAAATCAAGTCCATAATTATGGTTCGGAAGATATGCAAAAAAGGCTCAGAAGCAGTTTCACAGACAATGCAAAGCAGCAAAGCAAAGCAAAAAGGGAGAGGAAAAGCGTCCGACCTTGGCAAGAACAAGTGGTGAAGATTATACATATATATATATATATATATATATATATATATATATATATATATATACACACAGTGCCTTGCGAAACTATTCGGCCCCCTTGAACTTTTCATCCTTTTGCCACATTTCAGGCTTCAAACATCCATCCATCCATCCATCCATTTTCTTCCGCTTATCTGGGGTCGGCTCGCGGGGGTAGCAGCCTAAGTAGGGAGGCCCAGACTTCCCTCTCCCCAGCCACTTGGGCCAGCTCTTCCGGGGGAATCCCGAGGCGTTCCCAGGCCAGCCGAGAAACGTAGTCCCTCCAGCGTGTCCTGGGTCTTCCCCTGGATCTCCTTCCGGTGGGACGTGTCCGGAACACCTCACCAGGGAGGCGTCCAGAAGGCATCCTAAACAGATGCCCAAGCCACCTCAACTGGC
>NC_056502.1:55059161-55103710 GCF_014905685.2 Nematolebias whitei
ATGATTAACTCTGTCACTTACAATGTTTCCAAATATCTGGCGTCTGTACTCATCCCTTTAGTTGGCAGCTCAGAACACCACATACAGAACACCATGGACATTGTGGATAAGGTGAGGGATGTCATCATGGAGACTGATGAAACAATGGTCTCTTTTGATGTCACATCACTCTTTACGTGCATTCCTGTTGATGATGCAGTAGAGGTGGTCAGTTTAAAATTAAAATCAGACACCACTCTGAGCAGCAGGACCACGCTTTCCACAGAACAACTGTGTCAACTCTTGAAACTGTGCCTGCAGTCAACCTACTTCACATATGGGGAGCAATATTATAGGCAGAAACATGGGTGTGCTATGGGGTCTCCAGTTTCTCCTATTGTTGCCAACCTGTACATGGAGGAAGTAGAAAAGAGAGCCTTGACGTCCTTTTCAGGGACACCACCAAGTCATTGGTTCAGGTATGTTGACGACACCTGGGTTAAAATTAAATCTCAGGAAGTCCAACATTTTACTGACCACATCAACTCTGTGGATAAACACATCAAGTTCACACGAGAAGATGTAAAAAATGGCAGGTTGGCTTTCTTGGACTGTGAGGTCTCAGTCTCTGATAGAGAACATTTGCAAACTGAGGTGTACCGCAAACCCACCCACACAGACCAGTATTTGCAGTTTGACTCCCATCACCATTTGGAGCACAAGTTAGGAGTCATCAGGACTCTGTATCACAGAGCAGAACAGCGTCCCCACTAGCTCAAAAGCCAGGCAGAAGGAGAAATCCCACACAAGACAGGCTCTAGAGCAATGTGGATATCCTAACTGGGCCTTCCTAAAAGCAGAGAAGAAACCCAAACAGGACTCCAGTCAGCCAACAAGTGAAAAGGAGGAACCCAGACCAGTGGTCATTCCATATGTTGAGGGAGTATCAGAGAAACTGAGACGTTTATTTTCTAAACATAACGTCCCAGTGGCTTTTAAACCCCAAAATACATTACGGCAAAGACTGGTTCATCCCAAAGATCCAGTCCCCCGGCACAAACAGAGTAATGTTGTGTATTCTGTTCAGTGTCAGGAGGGCTGTGATCAGTCTTACATCGGGGAAACAAAACAGCCACTGGCCAAAAGGATGGCCCAGCACAGAAGATCAACATCATCAGGCCAGGACTCTGCGGTCTACACTCATCTCCAGGCCAGCGGTCACTCTTTCAAGGATGAAGATGTTCACATCCTGGATAGAGAGGAACAATGGTTTGAGAGAGGAGTAAAGGAGGCCATCTTTGTGAAAAGAAATCGTCCATCATTAAACAGGGGTGGAGGCCTCCGGGTTCAACTGTCCCCCTCTTACAATGCTGTGATTGCTAGTATCACTCAGCCCTCTGTGAACAGTAAACAGCCATCAGTGTGCTAATGATCCATTGTTAGGCTGATGGTCCTTCTTGAGCATGTGATCAGTTGGTTTTGGTTGTCAGCAGCAAAACTGGTTGATCCACTCTGGGAAGGTGCTATTTAAGAGACTGAGCTGAAAACAGCACCTCAGACTGAAGAAGTCTCTCGGACGAGAGACGAAACGTTTTTACATTTTTTGTTGTTTTGCTTTGTTTTGGTTTTTTTGAATGTCCAGAGGACCAGATTTAACTTTTTTAGAGTTGAGTCCCAGTTGAAGTGCTTCCTGGAGGATCACGCCATCTTAGAGCTATTCCAATCAGGCTTTAAACCTCTCCACTGCACTGAAACTGCCCTATTGAAGGTTTATAATGACATCTTATCCACAGATACCGGTGATTCTGTGCTGCTTGTCCGATTGGACCTTACAGCCGCGTTTGAAACCATCGACCATGAGATCCTCATTGCTAAGTTGGAGAAATGGGCGGGCATCACAGGGTCAGCCCTCAATTTGTTCAGATCTTACCTCACTGACAGATCCTTTTGTGTCTCCATCAAGGATTTTAGTTCTGCAGTGGCAGAGCTTAAATGGGGGGTTCCGCAGGGGTCCATCCTGGGTCCCCTCCTATTCTCTTTATACCTGCTGCCACTTGGTACTATTTTCCAGAAACACAACATACCCTTTCACTTCTACACCGATGATTGTCAAATTTACTTCCCCCTAAGACACAATGGTACATGCTCTATTCAACCTCTGTTCGACTACCTGGTTGACATCAGGGACTGGATGGCTTTAAATTTGCCCAATTTTAAACCTGTGCAGGCAAAAGAAAGCACATTACACCAGTTTTGGCCTCCCTGCACTGGCTACCAGTTCACCTTCGAATCCAGTTTAAAATACTCCTGTTTGTCTACAAATTGCTGAACAATCCCCCCCCCCCCCCCCCATCTCTCTGATTTGCTACAGCCATATGTTCACTATATATAACATAACATATAATATAACATATGTTATCACGTTCACTTCCAGCGAGCTGATGGATGGCAGCTCCCTCCGGCTTCTCTGCAGTCTTTTATCATCAAACTGACCCGTTTTTTCGAACCGGACTAAAGTTGGTCCTCCTTCCAACCGAATTCGGTGTTCAGTGACTCAGAGAGCCGGACGGGACCGTCCAAAAATATATTTTGGTCCAGGACCGGCCGCTCCCACCCCACCGGTCACTCTGAGCGTAACCTGCCGGCCAGGTGACCCCTCGAGCCGGGGAGTCGTCGCACGAAGGTCCGGTGTTTTTTCTCTCTCTCTCTGGACTTCAATGAACTCTTATCTGGACCTTTGTGGTTCTACCTGGTTCCGACAAATATCGCCAGGTGGTATTTCGCTGGTTTTCTGCAGGACTGGCCCTCGTGGTGTCTTCATAGGTGTGGGGGAAGTGTACCTGTGACCCTCGAATTGGACCAGAACCAAACCGAGGTGGCTGTGGGGATTTCGTCTTCAACAGAGCCGGTCTCGGCTTCAGTGAGCAGCCCGTTACTTTTACCGAAGGACTGTCCACCTCCGTGGAATTACTGTGTTCACCTGGAGGAGACGCTCCGGTGCTTTGAAGCGCCGCCGGACCGGAGCAGAACCGCGCCGCCGGACCGGAGCAAAACCGGGCCAGGGATATCTTCAGCCTCTTTGTCTCTCGTGCTGTGGAGCGCCGGAGCCGGACTGGAGCAGAATCGGACCGGACCAGTGTCGACTTCAGCCTCTCTGGTCAGTCTCGTTTTTCACCGGGGGTGCCTCTCGTGCTGTCGGGTGCGGAGGTGTCGTGCAGAGAAGCAGAGGAGCAGCGCTGCGTGGTGCTCGAGAGAAGTTCGGAGTTTGTATCGGAGTTGCTGCAGGCCTCCATCCAAACTCACCTGGAAAATAAGTAATTTTATTCCGGATCACGCTGTTGTCCCCTGTTGATCTGAAATGAGCTAGGACCATGCCTTTCACTTCAGGAGGATTTTCTGGCAGCTCGCTCTGCTATTTGCTGCGAATTATCTGTTTCTGTTTCGGCCTATTGATTCTGGACCCAGCTTTTGTTTCTCATGGGAGCATCCATCCATCTTCACTGGGGGGCCGGAGCCCTCCTCAGTCAAACTCAAACTGCAGTTGGGCCACCTTGTCGGGTTTGTTTGCCCATTTGAACTGTGACGTTTTATGGTCTGAAACTTTTCTGCATCATTCATATTATTGTCACTATTTTCAGTTCTCAGATTATCTGGAGTCACTGAATCTTGTTAATACACCTGAATCTGCCCCATCACTGCAACTTTCACTGTTTTTGGGTTCTGAATGATCACGTCTTCATTAATGTTTCTCATGGTTCGATTATGGGGGCTAATTGTCGCACTGTTAACTCCTGTAATTACACATCAGTCACAAAAAAATCAATAAAATGTCTGATAATAATGTTGTTACTGCTCTCAGGGATTCAACCCAACCCTGGACCCCCCACTAATTACAGCACACCAAATGACTAAGAACGTGTCTGGGCTTCATTTTCTGCATGTAAACGCTCGTAGCCTTCTGAAAAAACTTGATGCTTTGAAAATTCTGATCAGTTCTTCTGGGGCAGATGTTATCTTCGTCTCTAAATCCTGGCTCAACAAATCTGTACTGAATAATGACCTGGCAATCAATGGATTTAACATCTACCGCTGTGATCGTCAAAAAAAAAAAGGGGGGGGGGGGGGGGGCGATGTTTACATCAGAGACTCTCTGGTTGCTAGTCTTGTGTCTTCTAAAACAATTCCAAACCAGTTTGAAGCCTTATCTGTAAACAACACCTTGAATGGAGGCCAGATCTTAACTGTAGTCTGCTGATACCGACCCCCCTCAGCATCACCTGAGGCTCTGTCTGCACTGATGGAATTCCTTGGTAATTTAAAATTTAAAGAGATCCTTTTGGCTGGAGACCTCAACATTGATTGGTGTAAGTCGACCCCCCTCTGTGATAAAGTCAAGGAATGTTGCCTGTCTCTCAATCTTACCCAATTGATTGACTCTCCCACTAGATTAAACAAAAACCATCCTGAAAAATCCTCCATCTTAGACCTATTTCTAACTAATATGCCTCACAAATTCCCTGGTACAGGTGTATTCGCTGATATTTTGAGTGATCATTGTGTGACAGCTGCTTTGAGAGATATTAAACTTCCACCTTCTAAGCCCAGATTAATTAAAAAAAGGGATCTGAAATGTTTTTGTGAACAGTCATTCCTCTGGGATCTGTCTCACTTTGACTGGCATCATATTATGTTAACTGATGATGTGAACTCCGCTTGGAACTATTTTCATAATAGTTTCATTTTTTTCGTGAACAAACATGCTCCTTTTCGTCAGTTCAGAATAAAGGGACGAGACAGTCCCTGGTTTACTCCAGAGCTAGCTGACCTCCTGCACAAGAGAGATCATCTTTGGGCTGCAGCGAGAAAATCTGACTCAGACACTGATTGGTTGAGTTTTCGACAGATGAGGAATAAATGCACAACTGCTGTCAAAGCAGCAAAACACAACTATTTCTTATCTCAGACCTCCAAAAATCTAAATGACCCTAACAGATTCTGGAAAACCATCAAATCTCTCTCAGGCACCCCCCAATCATCTGACCTCCCATCACAACTTCTCCTTAACTCTGTTCCTGTGTCAAATAAGCACAAGATCCAGAACTGTTTCAACAAACATTTTGTTGCTTCTAGTTCTTTATTTGACACAGTTACTAACAGAAAATCAGCCACTTCCCCTAATAACCAAACTTCTACAAATCAAATCCCTCCTACAAGTCAATCCTCAGTTAATCACAGCTTCTCTTTTTCTCCATTCTTGGTCAGTGAGGTCAATAAACTGTTAAAAGATCTTGACCCTAAAAGATCTGCAGGTCCAGATGAACTTCCACCCTATTTCTTAAGGCTGTCTGCTCATATCATCACAGTCCCTGTGACCCACATCTTCAATCTCTCCATAAGACAAAACTCCATCCCAGACACTTGGAAAACAGCCTTTGTTCTTCCTTTGCTGAAGGGAGGAGACCCCACCTCACTGAACAACTATCGACCAATCTCTAAACTCTGCATTTTAGCCAAGGTTCTAGAAAAACTGATAAACTCTCAAATCAAAAATTACCTGGACTCGTTTAACATCTTACCTCCACATCAATCTGGTTTCAGGAAACAACACAGCACAACCACTGCTTCACTGAAGGTTCTTAATGACGTTGGTGAAGCACTGGATGCTAAAGATTATTGTGCTGCACTTTTCTTAGACCTGTCTAAAGCTTTTGACACTGTGGATCATAACATCTTGTGTCATAAACTCTCAGAAATTGGTTTCTCAGAACACACCATTGGTTGGTTCTCTAACTATCTTTCAGACCGGAGGCAATGTGTTCAACATAATGGTACTTCCTCCAGTTATTTAACAGTCAACAATGGTGTACCACAAGGCTCAGTCTTAGGACCCACCCTCTTTACAATCTACATACATAATGTAGGTAAAAACATCCCTAATGCATCCATACATTTCTATGCTGATGACACAGTTGTTTATTGTCGAGCTAAAACTGTTGCTAAGGCTTTCCAGCTTTTGAATTCTGCATTCAACATCATCCAGACTGATTTGTTCCGCCTCGAACTTGTCCTAAATGCCAACAAAACCAAAGGGATGCTTTTTTCAAATAGGAAGTTGGTCCCAGCAGTTCTTCCTCTGATTTTATCCTCAAATGGTGTCCCCACTGAGTTTGTTGATTCCTATAAATATTTGGGTATCTTGGTCGACTCACATCTTTCTTTTAAGCTCCATGTGGAAAACTTGGTAAAGAAACTGAAAGTTAAACTAGGTTTCTTTTTCATAAACAAATCCTGTCTAACCCTGAATGCTAGAAAACACCTTGTATCTGTGACTTTCCTTCCCTCAATTGATTATGGTGACATTGTTTACATGAACGCTCCTACAAGAACCCTGCAGATGTTGGATGCTGTCTATCATGGTGCACTAAGATTCATAACTGGCTGTGATTATCGTACCCACAACTGCACCCTGTATTCACTGGTTAACTGGACATCATTAACTTCACGCAGACTCTCTCACGGGTACATTTTCATCTTTAAATCACTTCTTGGTCTGCTACCTTCTTACATCTCCTCTTACATGTCTCTGCGTGAGTGCAGCTACGGAGTGCGCTCTCAGGACATTATTGCCTGCAGTGTTCCCTCAATGAGGACTGAACTAGGCAAAAGGGCCTTCTCCTACTCCGCTCCTGTTTCCTGGAATATCTTACAAAAAGATTTGAAGCTCTCGGCCTTGACCTCTCTAAGTGGCTTTAAGAATCTGTTGGGACTCCTGGCAGGGACCAATGCAGACATGTTCCTGTTTTTAGTTTTCTACATTCGCCTTAGAATCTAGCTGTTTTTTTGTTACCTTTTCCTTTTAGCCATCTTATTTGTAAAAAAAAAAAAAAAAACAACTTGTATTATGACTTTTTATAATTGTTTATTGTTGTTGCTGTTGTCCATTGTTGTCATCTTTCTTTGTTGAAATCAGGTCTCTCTTATAAATGAGTCCTCGAGGCTCAATGGGATTTACCTGTCTAAATAAAGGTTGATTGATATGTCCCACCACGTTCCCTGAGGTCAGCGGACCAGTTGCTCCTCACAGTTCCAGGAACTCGTCTTAAGCGCAGAGGTGACAGGGCCTTCTCTGTAGCAGGCCCAAGACTTTGGAACGAGTTATCTCTGCTTGTCCGACAGGCCCCCTCCCTCTCGGTTTTCAAATCCTGTTTAAAAACCCACTACTATTCAGTAGCTTTCAACACCAGACGATCTGTGTTTTGACCCTGTTTGCTTCACACAGGTTAGTCATCATATGTATTATCTGCATCGTTTTTATGTCTATATTTTGATTTACTTCATTTTGTATATTGCTTTGTGCGTTACCTGTTGTTCTGTCTGTACAGCACTTTGGTTGACCGTGTCGCTGTTTTAAGTGCTCTATAAATAAAATGGTATGGTATGGTAACATGGAAGGCATTGGCAAAAATGGAACCATTAAACAAAGACAGTGAGTGGAGTGACAGTGAAGCCTGTCAAGGAGAAAAAGATGCAGAACGAGAGAAAGAAGACACGGAAGATGAGGGCAGTGCCAGCTTAGAATCCATGGCTGGCCAGTCAGGAGCCATCTATAAGCCACTGAGAATGGGGCAAAGAAAAGGGCAAAAGAAAATAGTGTAAGTGTTTGATGTGTATAAAGTTTCAGAAAAAGTGGCTAGGAATCTGACATGGGAACCGGTGCAGGCAAGCGATGGGCGTCGGACATACATACCCGAAGCTGGCCAAAATCCTTATGACATTCCATCAGTATGGACAGACAGGTTGAATTGAGGGTTTTCGTTAGTTGTCATTTACAATCATCAACAGTAAAATAAATAAACATTTGAAATATATCAGTCTGTGTGTAATGAATGAATATAATATACAAGTTTCACTTTTTGAATGAAATTACTAAAAATAAATAAACTTTTTCATGATATCCTAATTTTAAGACCCGAACCTGTATACCATAATTGTCGGTATAAAAGTCACTACTTTTTTTCTCACACTTTGTACCCCGCCATTTATATGCAGGAGCATCTTATTTATGTTTTTTTTTTCATAATTTTCAAAATGTATATTTTTACATTTTATTATGAAAGACTTCCTGACGTCTCTCTGTAGTTTCCTGCCACTGAGTAACATTTTCCTTTGACAGAGCTGGGCGCTCCAGGCTCCCAGCACCCCACCCCTCATGGGTGTAGGCATTTCTTACACAGACGGAATGCCCTCAGGTAATCAGATGTACAAGGCCTGTCACTGCCCAATCTGTTATGGAAGCACAATCCATATTGTCTGTTCATTTGCACATGTGCTAAAAAGAATTCTTACAGGTCGCACGGCCATTGTTAATGAATAAGAACTGTCTTAAATTACTTGGAAAAGTATGTGCTCTATCTTCGCCTATCTTCAAGTTGCTAATTTACGCCACTCGAATTTCCGTTAAAATCATTGACATATTTATGTCATTGGTTAAGATGATATGCTAAGCATTGGGCTGAATGAAAAAACCCTGAAAGATACAGAATGAATTATTTCCATGGTAAAACAGCGCAGCTCAGTGGTGAAACTGCATATCATTTTAACCAATGACGTAAATATGTCAGGGATTTTAACGGAAATACGAGTGGCGTAAATTAGCAACCTGAAGATCAGCGGAGATAGAGCACGTACTTTTGTCACAAATCACCCTTGAAACTTTTTTCGTACATTCCATCTTGCCTGGACTCTCTTTTTCATTTCTTTACCACACTCCCCTTTTTCCTGGACAGTGGTCCCCAAGTACTTGAAGCCCTGCACCTTTGTGACCACTGCTCCTTGTAGCCTCACTGTTCCACCAGCCTCCCTCTCATTCACACACATGTACTCTGTCTTACTACATCTGACTTTGATTCCTCTTCTTTCAAGTGCATAACTCTACCTCTCCAAGTTCTTTTCCACCTGTTGGGCAGCTGTGGCTGAGTGGTTAGAGCAGTCGTCCTCCAATGCAAGAGTTGGGGGTTCGAACCCCACAGCAGTCACATGCTGAAGTGTCCCTGGGCAAGACACTGAACCCCTTGTTGCCTCTGATGTGTGTCCCATCAGTGTATGAATGTGATAAATCACTGATTAGTCTCTTTAGAATGATTTGTTCAATTAGCTTTGTAGAGATCTAGTAGAGTGCTGTATGAATGGGTAAATGAGGGCACAGATTGTAGTCTAAAGCGCTTTGAGTGTCTCAATAAGATAGAAAGGCGCTATATAAGTACAGTCCATTTACCATTTACCTGTTCCCCCCACAGATCATAATGTCATCTGCAAACATCATAGTCCATGCGGATTCTTGTCTGACCTCATCTGTTAGACGGTCCATCACCAGAGCAAACAAGAAGGGGCTCAGAGCCAAGACTTGATTCTCTCCCACCTCCACCTTGAAGCTATCTGTCACTCCTGTACCAGTCTAACATGTACTGTTGTCCTCATACATGTCCTGTACCAGTCTAACATACTTTTCTGCCACTCCAGATTTCCTGATGCAATACCACACCTATTCCCTTGGTACACTGTCATACAATTTTTCTAAATCCACAAAGACACAATGGAGTTCTTTCTGACCCTCTCTGTACTTCTCCATCAGCATTCTTAAAGCAAAGATGGCATCTGTGGTGCTCTTTCTTGGCATGAAACCATACTGCTACTCACAGTCACTTCACATCTAAGTCTTGCTTCCACAACTCTCTCCCAGATCTTCATCATGTGACTAATCAACTTAATTCCCCTGTAGTTGCTACAACTCTGTACATCACCCTTGTTCTTAAAAATGGGCACCAACACACTTCTCCATTCCTGAGGCATTTTCTCACCCTCTCTCCAAGACATTTCCAAACATCCACTGGTATGATCTTTCCCACTTCCTGGTCTACAGTTTATATGACCTCTACTCTTCTTTCTCTTACATTCTCTTCATTCATTAGCTGCTCAAAATACTGTCCATCTTCCCAACCCACTCTCCTCACTTGTTAGAACATTCGGAGTCCTATCTTTAATAGCCTAACCTGCTGCAAATCATTTCCAGCCTGATCCATCTGCCTCGCCAATCGGTGCAAGTCCTTCTCAACCACTTTAGTGTGCAGCCTCCCATTCAACTCATTATACGTATTCTGCTTTGTCTTTAAAACTTCCCTCTTTGCTCTACTTCCCATCTCCTTATATTCCTGTCTCCTCTCTTCAGTCCTCTCACTGTCATATTTCTTCTTGGCAAATCTCTTTCATTGAATGGCGTCCTGCACTTCACTATTCCACCACCAGGTTTCCTTATCATCCATTCTCTGTCCAGATGACACAAGTACCTTCCTACCGGGCATGCCCATGGAAAGATAATTTTTTATGACCGCATACGAGTACTCTGTGTCGCACAATAAACTGTCCAGCGACAGTTTTTTTTTGTATGCGACACCAATGTATTAAATTCCCCTTCTTAATCCGTGGTCTGGTTTAATGGCCTTTTCTTTTCTTTTTTTCCAAGAGGCAAGCAATCTCTTCCTCCTCATCTTTTGACACCATGGTTGAAATTGTGAGAAATGATAGCATTTGTCACGAGCAAATTGAGATCAGGCCTAGCGTGGCTGCGGGAGTGTCTGGAAATTTTCCGGTGGGCCAGTCCAATGTGTGGGCTGCAGGGCCAGCATTCTGTTTTTTTTTTTTTAGAACTTTTTATTAACAAAATATAAACATAGAACACCACTGCCGCTTACTACCAGCTCTTGGTTTTTTTTTTTTTTGCAACCTGTCAATCAGTCCAGTAGGCATGTCAGCAAATGACCAATCAGTGAACTCAATTTGTCCGAAAGGCAAACACCGCTTGCCTGCAGAGCTGGCTGCAGCCGGTCAGGGTGTATGCTTGAGTATGAAGTCTCAACCATCTGCGGACAGTGCACACAGTTTCCATGCGAACTGAGGTCCGACTGAGTCTGTGTGAGCCTTTATAGGTCACTCTGTGTTACTCCCTCTTTTGGAAATAAGTGTTGACTACAGTCATTTCTATTCTCTTGGCAAAATCCACCACCATCTGTCCTTCCTGGTTTCTTTTCTTAACACCAAACCTACCCATCACTTCCTCATCCCCTCTGCTTCCTTTACCAACATGTCCATTCATGTCAGCGCAGATCATAACTCTCTCCTCCCTGGGAATACTCTCTATCACTTCATCCAGATCCTCCCAAAATGTATCTTTCTCCTCCACATCACATCCAACCTGTGGAGCATAACCACTCACGATGTTTAGCATCAGACCTTCTACTTCTACCTTCTACCTTCAGGCACATCAGCCTATTTGACACTCTTTTCATCTCCACTATTTTCTTTGCCAACTCTTCCTCTGGACCACCCCAAAGGCATTCCTCTTTCCATCCACACCATGGTAAAACAGTTTAAATCCTGCTCCAATGCTGCAAGCCTTGCTGCCCTTCCACTTGGTCTCTTGGACACATAAAACATCTACCTTCCTTCTCTGTATCATGTCAGCCAGCTTGCTACCTTTGCCTGACATTGTCCCCACATTTAGAGTTGCAACCCTCAGTCCTACATTCTTCACTTTCCTCTTCTCCCTCTGTCTCCTGACACGTTTCCCTCCTCATGGTTTTCGACTAATGGTTACACAATTTCTGCCAGCACCCCGTTTGTCGACAGCACCAGTGTTGATTGCAGTTAACTTGGGCCTCGACCGATCCAGAATGATAATGCTTAGATGAACTCATTAATTTTGGGAAAAAAGTGTTTTACATCAGATGTTGTTCCTGACACATCCCTCACCATTTACCCAGACTTGGGGCAGGCACAAAATATATACTGGCTTGTGCTCCTTAGTGGGGTTGGTTTCACAGTGATATATATAAAAAATAAAATAAAATAAAAAAATCTGTAGAGACTAACCTCTGCATTCAGGTTGTCAGCCAGGCTGCTTAGGAACTGACTCTCAATGGGATTCTGTTGGGTCAGCAGAGTCAGATAATGACTCAGCTTGTCATGGGTAGTGATGATAGTGCCTTCTCCAAACTTATCGAACTGGGGTCGACCCGCTCGGCCGAAAATCTGCATAACATCCAGGATACCAAGATCCACAAAAGCACCACGCTTTGCATCATAAATTTGTGTTCCCTGTTAAAAACAGAACATTTAAACAGTGAGGACCTCCAATTAAACAGGACTTGAACGAACAAATATATATATTTTCATTCAACCTTTATTTAAACAGATAAATCACATTGAGCCTCGAAGACTCATTTACAAGTGAGACCTGTTTGGACAGACAAAAACAGTGGTTAACTGGACACATGTAGGAGTTGGAGGTGAAAAAATTCCTATCAGACTTTTTTCTTGGCTGAGAAAAACCTCTAATATTGAAAAAACACCTCGCACAAACAAGCACATATTTACGTAGACATTCTGCAATAGAGCAGAGCAGGAAGAAGGAAGAGACGAGAGCGGTTAACAACGTCTACAGATGCTCTCGAGGTCACTGTAATCAGTCAATGTCCTCCGGTAAGATCCATAAACATTCTCGAGGTATGTCGAGGAATGGCCAAGAATAACCCCTGAGAATCGAGAGTCCTGAAATGATGATACAAAGTTTTTTCAGCGGGGTTTCATCTGGTTATCAGTTGGAAATTCCTCAGGGAGGGGGTGGTGAACGTCAGATCACATTTTTTCTCCAGGCAAAATTCAGATAAGGTGGCCTTCAAGGCCAGCCAAGGCGACCAAAATTTAGATAAACACACAGTTGTTTTGGGGACAAGCAGAATTTAATGACATCTACCATGAGTCTGTGTTTGGTCCACTTGGTTCCGAAATGTCTAAAATAACATGGCCACACCGATGGAACATGACTGAGTAAAAATTCCCAAGATCTGATCCATTCAGCCCAAAGCATTTGAGTCCGGGTACTCGAGATATGAAACCAAACCATCATAAAGGCAAGCAGCGTGATAGGGTCCAAATTTGCTGCTGACGACTTCCTTGATTGTAGATAAAAACCAGCACCAGCTGAATCCAAAAAGTAGGAACCAGTTATGCGTCCTTAAAATCCACAGATGGCAGCAGAGATAGACACATCATCAAGTCTTCCAGTCGATGAGATATCCAGCTGCGTACGTGCCAACAGGGCAAATCGGCTCGCCTAAAGCCTGTCTTCTCTTCAAAGAAATGGTGTAAATTGAGTTGAGGGACCAACTGGTCAAAACAAGCCCATGATTATGGTTCGGAAGAAATGCAAGAGAGTCTCAGAAGCAGTTTCACAGACAGACAAAGCAGCAAAGCGGAGAGGGAGGGAGGGAAGCATCCGATCTAGGCTTGAGCAAGTGGTGAAGTGACATATATTACATAATACATATATTACTTGTACATATATTATGACATAACTAATATGTGAACTGAATGCTGTCATTTATTTCCTTTCACACTTTGTCTGTTCCAAGCTATGGCTTGAAGTGTTTTGTGAAAGTGCCTTTAGGTTGACAACCCCTGCAAGCTCACATTAAACGTATAGTATAATTAAAGCAATTTTGCAAAAAAAAAAAACCAGAAGACTAATTTTAGGCACCTTTATAATGACTGCATGAGCTGGCAGGTTTACTCCCCAGGCCAGGGTGGCAGTGCAGACCAAAACCTTGAGATGGCCTTTAGAAAACAGGCTCTCCATCAAGCTTCGGTCAGACCTCAGCATCCCAGCATGATGGATCCCAAAGCCTTCTGGGAACATTTCCTTCATCTGTTTGTTTCTAGAGCGTTGGATCTGGAAGACATGGTCAGAATGGTTGTTGGAAACAAAAACAAAAACAGCAGTTTCACATTTACAACATGTACCTTATTTTCCAACGTACAAGTCGCATCAGTCAAAATATGTCTAAAAAAGTGGGAAAACCCATAAATATGTCGCTTTGCCATTAAAAACGGATTCCAAAAAAGTTGGGACACTAAACAAATTGTGAATAAAAACTGAATGCAATGATGTGGAGATGGCAAATGTCAATATTTTATTCGGAATATAACATAAATGACAGATCAAAAGTTTAATCTGAGTAAATGTAACATTTTAAAGGAAAAATATGTTGATTCAAAATTTCACAGTGTCAACAAACCCAAAAAAGTTGGGACAAGTAGCAATAAGTGGCTGGCAAAAGGAAATTGAGCATATAACGAACAGCTGGAAGACCAATTAACACTAATTAGGTCAATTGACAACATGATTGGGTATAAAAAGAGCTTCTCAGAGTGTCAGTGTCTCTCAGAAGCCAAGATGGTAAGAGGATCACCAATTCCACCATTGTTGCGAAGAAAGATAGTGCAACAATACCAGAATGGTGTTACCCAGCGTAAAATAGCAAAGACTTTTAAGTTATCATCATCAACCGTGCATAACATCATCAAAAGATTCAGAGAATCTGGAACAATCGCTGTGAGTAAGGGTCAAGGCCGTAAAACCCTACTGGATGTTGGTGATCTCCGGGTCCTTAAACGTCACTGCACCTCAAACAGGAATGCCACTGTCAAGGAAATAACAGAATGGGCTCAGGAATACTTCCAGAAAGCATTGTCAGTGAACACAATCCACCGTGCCATCCGTCGTTGCCAGCTGAAACTCTACAGTGCAAAGAGGAAGCCATTTCTAAACAAGCTCCACAAGCTCAAACGTTTGCACTGGGCCAGGGGTCATTTAAAATGGAGTGTGGCAAAATGGAAGACTGTTCTGTGGTCAGATGAGTCACGATTTGAAGTTCTTTATGGAACACTGGGGTGCCATGTCATCCGGACCAGAGAGGACAAGGATAGCCCAAGTTGTTATCAATGCTCCGTTCAGAAGCCTGCAACACTGATGGTATGGGGTTGCATGAGCGCTTGTGGCATGGGCAGCTTGCATGTCTGGAAAGGCACCATTAATGTAGAGAACTATGTTCAGGTTCAAGAACAACATATGCTCCCATCTAGACGTCATCTCTTTCAGGGAAGACCCTGCATTTTTCAACATGATAATGCCAGACCATATTCTGCAACAATCACAACATCATGGCTACGTAGGAGAAGGATCCGAGTACTGAAATGGCCAGCCTGCAGTCCAGATCTTTCACCTATAGAGAACATTTGGCGCATCATAAAGAGGAAAGTGCGACAAAGAAGGCCCAAGACGATTGAACAGTTAGAGGCCTGTATTAGACATGAATGGGAGAGCATTCCTATTTCTAAACTTGAGAAACTGGTCTCCTTTGTCCCCAGACATCTGTTGAGTGTTGTAAGAAGAAGGGGGGATGCCACACAGTGGTAAAAATGGACTTGTCCCAACTTTTTTGGGATTTGTTGACGCCATGAAATTTGGAAACAACAGATTTTTCCTTTAAAATGATACAATCTCTCAGTTTAAACTTTTGATCTGTGATTTGTGTTATATTCTGAATAAAATATTAGATGTTGGCACCTCCACATCATTGCATTAAGTTTTTATTCACAATTTGTTTAGTGTCCCAACTTTTTTTAATCCGGTTTGTAAGTATTTGAACACCCTGCGACTTTGCAAGTTCTCCCACTTAGAAATCATGGAGCGGTCTGAAATTTTCATCTTAGGTGCATGTCCAATGTGAGAGACATAATCTAAAAAAAATTTTAAAAAAATCGGAAATCACAATGTATGATTTTTTAAAATAATTTATTTCTGTGTTACTGCTGCAAATTATTTGAACACCAGTCAATCAGCAACAATTCTGGCCCTCAAAGACCTGTTAGCCCACCTCTAAGAAGTCCACCTCCACTACACTTATTATTATAATTATTATTCTAAATTAGAAGCACCTGTTTGAGGTTGTTAGCTGCATAAAAACACCTGTCCACTTCACACAATCAGTAAGACTCCAACTACTAACATGTCTAAGACCAAAGAGCTGTCCAAAGACACCAGAGACAAAATTGTAGACCTCCACAAGGCTGGAAAGGGCTACGGAGCAATTGCCAGGCAGCTTGGTGAAAAAAGATCAACTGTTGGAGTAAATATTAGAAAATGGAAGAAGCTAAACATGACTGTCAATCTCCCTCGGACTGGGGCTCCATGCAAGATCTCACCTTGTGGCATATCATTGATTGTAAGAAAGGTGGAGAATCAGTCCAGAACTACATGGAAGGAGCTGGTCAATGACCTGAAGAGAGCTGGCACCACTGTTTCCAATGTTACTGTGGGTATATACACTAAGACGTCATAGTTTAAAATCATGCATGGCACGGAAGGTTCCCCTGCTTAAATCAGCGCACATCCAGGCCCGTCTTAAGTTTGCCCATGACCATTTGGATGATCCAGAGGAGTCATGGGAGAAAGTTATGTGGTCAGATGAGACCAAAATAGAACTTTTTGGTCTTAATTCCACTCGCCTCAGTTAGAGCATTGAAGATGGTTCGTAGCTGGGTCTTCCAACATGACAATGACCTGAATCACACAGCCAGGATAATCAAGGAGTGGCTCCGTAAGAAGCATATCAAGGTTCTGGAGTGGCCTAGCCAGTTTCCAGACCTAAACCCTATATAAAATCTTTGGAGGGAGCTCAGACTCTGTTTCTCAGCAACAGCCCAGAAACCTGGCTGATCTAGAGAAGATCTGTGTGGAGGAATGGCCCAAAATCCTGCTGCAGTGTGTGCAAACCTGGTGAAAAACTACAGGAAATGTTTGACCTGTGTAACTGCAAACAAAGGCTACTGTGCCAAATATTAACATTGAACATATGAACGCATCCCACGAAGACAGAAGGGAAGGAAAAGGAACAAACACATCCAAGAAGCTCTCCAAACATGTGGATATCCTAACTGGGCTTTTGTCAAGTCAGCGAGGAAATCTACAAAACACACCAATAAACAGAATAAGGACAACAACAGACGTAAAAACATTGTCATCCCTTATGTTGCTGGAGTATCAGAGAAATTCAGAAGGATTTTCAACAAACACAACATCCCAGTACATTTCAAACCCAGCAGGACTCTCCAACAGAGGCTGGTCCACCTCAAGGACAAAACACCCATGCACAAACAGAGTGGTGTAGTGTATGCGGTCCAATGCAGCGAGGACTGTCCAGACCTCTACAATGGAGAAACTAAACAGCCTATTCACAGACGCATTTTGTTATATTACGAATAAAATATTGACATTTGCCATCTCCACATCATTGCATTCAGTTTTTATTCACAATTTGCTTAGTGTCCCAACTTTTTTGGAATCCGGTTTGTATTTTCCTCACTGTAAATACCTAAAAACAATTATTTGTTTGCTCGACTTTATAGTACAGGTGTGTCTCAGTCAAACATTTGTTCAATTAAAGGACTAACAGTCAAATCAGCTGTATTTCAAAAGTATTCGCTGCCTCGGTGCTCCAGGAGCGAGCAGAGGGAGGAAAAAAATGGAAGTAGGAACGCTGCTCATTTCTTCGAATTTTTTTTTAAAAAAGCACCTAAAACAAATATTTGTTTGCTCGAAATTATAGCAAAGGTGTGTCTCTGTTGAACTTTTACTTAATAAATGCACTTTAATGTTCAAATTAGCTGCATCGCCGGGGCAGTGAAGCTGGTTTGACGTTTGCTCCAAGCAGCGAGCAGAACAAAGCTGGAAGACTATGGCAAGCCAATTGTGTCATGGTAAAGATGATCAGTCATGTAGGACATGGTAAATTCAAAAAAGTTCAAGGCACAAACAATAAAGTATAAATAAAGTCCAGTTATTTTTTACTTGAAATTTTTTGAATTTGTCATTATAGCCACTTTTACCTATTACATGATGCAATGGCATGCCTTACTGCTACTACTACTCTACTGCCATCAAGTGGCTGAAAATGCTACTGTTCAATTTTTTTCAGTCAGAATGAATGAAAACGGTCTTATCTCAGTCAAAAATTGGTTTATAAATATGGGAAAAAATCCATAAATACGGCCTATAAGTCGCAGGTAGGAATGCGCAATATATACGGTATACGGTAGAAACGATCGAAATTTAACGTACGATAGAGATCTGTCTTCTACCGGCTAACCGCAGTAATCTGTGTCTGAAGTAAAATCAGAGTTGTCAGTTTAATCGTTACTTTTGTTTGTTGAAAACTGTGCATAAGTGGTGTTCAAATGTAAAATCAGAGCTGTCAGATTTAATCGTTACTTTTTTTTAGTTGAAAACTGTGCGCAAGTGGCACTAAAGTCTTTTCTTCGAGAGCTAAGTAGCGAAGCTACAAGCTAACTACAGCCAGCTTGCCGTAGTGTTGCCATATTCGGACGCATGCGCAAAACGCTGTGTTCCGTCGAAAGGTTTTTTTTTCCATCGAAAGTTAAAGTAAGCATTGGTCAGCTTTAGAGAAACCTGCTCTCTGATCTGTGAAAAGAACGCTGTGTTGTGTGATTTTCCTGCGAGACCCTCTGGACAAAGCCACAGACTCATTTTGTGTCAGCTCTCCATTAAAGCGGAAGGAGTCGCCCACTAGAGGTTTGGAGGGTGAAGTGTTTCAGTGTAAAATGCTGCTCTGTTGCTGTTCATTTCTTAAGTAAGACTGGAAACTGTTAAGAGTTAACAACATATTCTTTTGTTTAAAACATATGGCTAAAACTACATTTTATATATTTTACACTGTTTGGCACTACAAGAAAGAAGCCCAATACTTGATTTGTTTATTATTTTAAAACTCTGGACCTAGTAGTGGAATTTTCTTAATTCAATATATATGATGGCAAAAGGACACCATATGCTTTTTTTTAGCAAGCTTTATACCAAAATCATATTGCAATATATATCGTTATCGCCACCCTTCACAATACATATCGTGATATGAATTTTATGCCATATCGCACATTCCTAGTCGCAGGGCATGCAAATTATGCACAAAAAAAGAGTGATTTATACAGCTAAAAGCATGGTAATATTGTTTTTCTGCTGTCACTTACCTAAATATAAATTTATAAAATATATAATGAGCCTGTGAACATATATTTCTGTATCTTAGGTCAACACAAACATAAAACTATCAACCAAACCATGTGCACGACCAAAAAGTTAAAATGTGTTGATTTGCTGTGGAAGTTTTACATTTAAATCTAAATTAAAGCTGCAAGCAGCGTTGGAGGCCCTCGCAGGAAAGCGCCGCTCCGGCCTTACGGCGACCGGGGGAGCTCCAGCTAGTCCACCCAGTCGCCATCATGAACGTGCTCGTGTCAATCACACACACGTTCACTATGGGGCGCATTTCTTGAGTCTTCGACATCGCCTTCTGTCCATGTTGTTACTGGTCCATCTGCAGGTCTTACAAATATAGGCGAAATCTGACCTTCCAGACATGAGTTATGGTGACTTCTTGTTTTGTTGCGAATGTTTGACAAGCACTTCCTTTATGGTTTTCAACATGTCATGTGTGGTAATCAACAGTTAGCGAAAAAAGTTTCATGCTAACATCTTACACAGTGCGAAGCTGGAAGTGTCATCTAATAATTGACAGTTTTTCTCTGAGTAGGTGGGGCTTAAGTGATGTCATGAATCAACAATACCAATGTGTCTACAAGTGCTCACTGATGAAGCACAAAAACTCAGGTTCAGATTGGATGACATAACACTGAGATATAACTGTTGGAATAATCTAGGGGGCGCTCTTGAGACCAATGTTAAAGAACAATATCAATGTGTCTATAAGTGTTCACTGATCACGCACATAAAATCTGGTACATATTGGATGATATTTCACTGAGATATAACTGTTGGAATAATCTAGGGGGCGCACTGGAGTCAAAAGTTAAACAACAATACCAGTGTGTGTATAAGTGCTCACTAATGACATACCCAAAATCTGGCCTAGATCGGATGATATTTCACTGAGATTTAATTCTTGGAATAATCTAGGGGGCGCACTTGAGTCATACAGTATGTTAACCCACAATATAAGTGTGTCTTGACGTGGTCAATGATTATGCAAAAAAATTCTGGTTCAGATTGGATGACGTATCACTGATATACAACTGTTGGAATAATATAGGGGCACACTTGAGTCAAATGTTGAACAATATCAATGTGTCTATAAGTGCTCACTGATCATGCACATAAAATCTGGTACTTATTGGATGACATTTCACTGAGATATAACTGTTGGAATAATCTAGGGGGTGCACTGGAGTCAAAAGTTAAACAACAATACTAGTGTGTGTAGAAGTGCTCACTAATGACATACCCAAAATCTGGCCTAGATCAAATGATATTTCACTGAGATATAACCCTTGGAATAATGTATGGGGCGCACTTGAGTCATATGTTAAACCACAATATCATTGTGTCTCGACATGATCACTGATAATGCAAAAAAATGCCTGCGCTGCCCCCCTGGCGGAAACGTCGTCGTTACCGCGGTAAACGTGGAGGACAGCTAGTGAAACTAATGATCTGCCTGGCCCATTCTACATCCATTTCTCAGACAAGAAATTGATTATTTCTGTCTTTCGCTGTGCCTTGGCGTTTCCTGGATACCGTTGACAGCTGCCTGCTACATGTCACCAGCCTGGATGTGGGTGTTCGCCCCCACCCCTCCTGCTTCTCTCGGCTCCACCGGCGCGGAGTGAACCTGCAGAGCCTGAAGACGCTGCCCCGGGCCCTAGCGCCCTTCAGCTTACATGCTGCAGTTTCTGCCAGGATTGGCCTGGTGAACGCCAGATCTCTGACAAACAAAACTGTCATTCTGCGGGACTTTTTCAGTTCCCGTCATTTGGATTTGCTCTGCATCACAGAGACCTGGGTTGAGGCTGATGATTCCAGTGTTTTTGTTGAACTTCTACCAGACGGCTGCTCTTATCTAAGCTCCCCTCGGATGTCAGGCCGTGGAGGAGGAATGGCGGTGGTTTATAAAAACAACTTTAAATGCAAGCAGTGCTCTGCACCGTCTTCATTCTCCAGCTTTGAGGTGACTTTATTTGAGGTGGGTCGCTCAGACCCTGCGCTGTGCGCTGTCATCTACAGAGCCCCTAAATATAATAAGGATTTCTTGAATGACTTTTCTGATTTCCTGACTGGAATAATGATAAACTATGATTGAGTCCTTATTGTTGGGAATTTCAACATACATGTATGCTGCCCAGAGAAACCACTGGTGAAGGACTTTCTCAGCCTCACTGACTCTTTTAAACTGGTTCAGTGGGTGGCTGGTCCCACACATGAACATGGACACACGTTGGACCTGGTTCTCTCTCACGGCTTGTCTGTGAACGACATGGAGCTATATGATAATGTGATTTCTGACCATAGGCCTGTTTTAATTGATGTTGGTTTGTCCTGTGCTCCAGTTAAATCCTAAAGCCAGATCTGAACCCTGGTTTAATGAAAAAACTATTGCAGCCAGACAGGAGTGCCGCAGAGCTGAACGGAGATGGAAAAAGGATAAACTGGAGGTTTCATTTTACATTTTAAAGGACTGTCAACGTCAGTACCAGAACACTTTAAAGAGGCCAAAAAAACAACACTTGTCAGACATTATTGTGTCCAATCATAATAATCCACGTGTCCTTTTTAAAACTATTGACTCTGTCCTGAAAGCCCCACAACCTTTCTGTCTGGAAGCCTCTACTGAACTTTGTAATGACTTCCTGCAGTTTTTTTTATAAATAAGGATATTACCACAAGGGCCCTTATTTCAGCCCCTGCTTTTGACCCCTCCTGCTTGGTCCCCTGCCTGGCTGTGTTCGATAGATTTGAACCAGTGACTCTTACCCTTTTAGAGGATGTGGTCGGCCATATTAAACCATCAGGTTCTCCTCGTGACCTTGTCCCCCCTCGTCTTTTAAAAGAGGTGTTTTCCAGCATTAGTCAGGTGATTCTTGCTGTTATCAATAGCAGTCTGTCCTCAGGTGTTGTCCCAAGAAGTTTTAAACATGCTGTGGTGCAGCCTCTGTTTAAAAAGCCTAGCCTAGACCAAACTGTCTTGGCTAATTTTAGGCCCATCTCCAAGCTGCCTTTTATTTCAAAAATTTTAGAAAAAATTGTATATTCACAGGTCAAATGTTTTCTGGATGAGCACATTATCCTGGAGGTTTTTCAGTCTGGCTTCAAAACTCACCACAGCACAGAATCAGCTCTAGTCAGAGTTTTTAATGATATTTTTAAGACTAATGATTCTGGTGAACATGTGGTTCTTGTCCTGCTCGACCTAACCGCTGCCTTTGATACCGTGGACCATAACATTTTAATATCACGCTTACAGCACCAAGTGGGTATCTGTGGTACTGCACTGAGCTGGTTTAGGTTCTATCTAGCAGACAGAATCATGTCTGTCAACATAGCTGGGTCTGAATCCTCCACTGCTCCTCTGTGTTTTGGGGTTTCACAGGGCTCTATTTTAGGTCCCCTGCTTTTCTCCCTTTACCTGCTTCCATTGGGATCAATCCTTAGAAAGCATGGGATCTTTTTTCATTGTTACACTGACGATAGTCAGATCTATATGCCAATAAAAGAGAAAGATGCCCCCTCAATTAGGCCACTTCTGTTGTGTTTTGAAGACATCAAAGCCTGGATGTCATTAAACTTCTTAAATTTCAATGAAAAGAAAACAGAAGTGATGGTGTTTGGTCTTAGTGGCTCTTGTGAACCTTGCCCTGTGGATCTGGGCCCTCTGGCACCACATGTAAAGAAAACTGTTTCTAACTTGGGTTTTAAAATGGACAGTGATTTTAAATTAGAGTCCCAGATTGGAGCGGTGGTCAGGACCAGTTTTTATCACCTCAGACAGCTGGCTAAGGTAAAGCCCATCCTTACAAAACAACAGCTGGAAACAGTAGTCCATGCCTTTGTCACCTCTCGGCTGGATTACTGCAACGCTCTTTACCTTGGAGTCAGCCAGTCCTCCCTCAGACGCCTCCTGTTGGTCCAAAACGCTGCTGCTCGGCTTCTAACTGGAGTTCAAAAGAGGGAGCACATCACCCCCACTCTGGCTTCACTCCACTGGCTGCCCGTTCATTTTAGAGTTCATTTTAAGATTCTTTTATTTGTTTTTAAAAGTTTAAATGGTCTTGCTCCATCCTACCTCTCTGAGCTGCTTCACCCATGCTCCAAGAGTGTGGAACGATCTCCCTCTTCTCATCAGACAAGCCCCTTCACTGTCCAGTTTTAAAACTCTTTTAAAAACACATTTTTACTCCCTGGCTTTTAGCACACACTGAATTTACTCTGCACAGTTTTTATTACTTTTATTGATCTTAATGTTTTAACAACTGTTTTTATGTGTTTAAATGTTCTTGATTTTATATGTACAGCACTTTGTGGCAGCTGTGGTTGTTTTAAAGGGCTTTATAAATAAAGTATTATTATTATTATTATTATTATTATTATCTATGTCTACAAACCTGTATGGTCCCACAGCTCTGGAAAGACTCAGTCATTGTTCCAATACCAAAAATCAAGACTGCTCAGTCCCTGAACGACTTCAGGCCTGTTGCCCTGACTTCTTTAGTTATGAAGTCATTCGAAAAACTGATTCGGAAGACCCTCTTGTCAAAAGTTGAAGATCATTTGGACCCACATCAATTTGCTTATCGTTCACATAGAGGAGTGGAAGACGCAACAGGAACTCTTTTAAATATGGTTTTAGGACACCTTTGACATGGTTCTTTTTTTGTTTTCCTGCACCTCTGTTCCCCATGTCATCATCCACAGCTGATCCTTATTCTAAATCACCCCAGGTGCTCCTCATTGTCTCATTAGTGTCAGTATTTAGACTGTGTGTTTTCACTCCTTTGGTATCTGGGCTATATCCTTCCACGGTGTTATGGTCTGTGTCAGCTCCACCTATTGTATTCTATTCGAAGTAAGTTTTGCTGCCCCGTCAGCATTTTGTTTTGTTCAATAAATTATTAGTTATTGTTCACTATCAAGTCCTCTGGTTTTTTCCTGCACGTGGGTTCAAACCATTAAACTGCAGAACATGACAGAAAGCCCAGATCATAAAGAACCCAGCAGGAAAATTGACATTTTTAAATGGCTCTCCCGTGAGGCGGACAAAACTGCCGAGCGGGAGAAGGAGAAGAAGGAGCGAGAGGAGGCGAAGCCCATCATCCGATGGGGTGGCTGTCAGCTGGATGAGTCCAGACCTGCCCGGAGACGAAACACTCACAGCTGCGAGGTGGAAGTCCTTCCATCTCCGCTCCTGGTAGAGGAGGAAGAGAAGTGGACATCCCAGTTCTACGGAACGCGTCTGGCCATTAAGCCTGTGCGCTGCTCTCCACCGCCGCATTCCTCTCCACACCTTCGCCATTTTTCTGCCACCTGTTCAGGAGAGAATCCTGAGTCGAAGGAGTTCCAGCTTGTTCCTGGTCCTGACTCACGCCGCCATGGCAGGAGGTCCAGACGGCAGAACCAGAATGGATCCACCGACCTGCAGCTCCTCCATCCACCTTCCAAGACGCACCAGGGTGAGAGGGGGAGAATTTTGCTGGTGGAGGGGCACCTGAGCCCTCACTTGCCAGAATGGCGATCGGGCTCTCATCCAGCTGAAGGGTCACCTCAAATAAATGAGCAGCCGAACCCCCGCACCTGTGTGTCTGTGGCTTGTGGGGAGGACGGTCCCCGCACCTGTGTGTCTGTAGCTTGTGGGGAGGACGGCCCCCGCACCTGCGTGTCTGTAGCTTGTGGGGAAGACAGCCCCCACACCTGTGTTTCAGTGGGGGTTGGAGATTACTTTGTCTGCCCTGCACCACTGGCTGTGGACTCACTAGACTTGCTGGTTTCCACACCAGCACCGGCCACACTGATTTTCACACCAGCTGTCACTTCTGGGGTTTCCACGCCTACTGCAGCTCCACAGGGCCCCACGTCGCCTGCTGCAGCTCTACAGGGCCCCACGTTGACGGCTGTCACTCCACGAGCTTCCACTCCGACTACGGCCCCCGTAGGTCCCAAGCCTCTTCTGGGTCCCAAGCCTCTTCTGGGCCCCAAGCCTCCAGTGGGCCCCAAGCCTCCAGTGGGCCCCAAGCCTCCATCACCTGTTGCTGTAGGCCAGTCTCCGGTCCCTGGTTCTCCTGCTGCAGTCCCGTCTCCCGTTCCTGGTTCTCCTGCTGCAGTCCTGACTCCACCATCACCACCTGCTGCAGCTCTGGTTCCTGTCCCTGACTCGCTGGCAGCAGCTCGGAACAAATTTCCTGATGCAGCCCCGGTCTCTGATTCTCCTGCTGCAGCCCCTGAGGTTTCCACGCCTCAGCCTGCTGGTCCCCGGTCTGCAGAGGGTTCCATGACCGGACCTGAATCTGCCACAGAAGGTCTCAAGTCTGCTGCAGTTCTTGAGTGTTCCACACCTCCTGAGTGTCCCATGCCTCTCGAGGACCCCACGCCACATGAAGCTTCCAAGCTGTTTCCCACACTGCATGCAGCTCCTGAGGTGGTGTCTACTCCTG
This sequence comes from Nematolebias whitei, assembly GCF_014905685.2. Taxonomy (NCBI): domain Eukaryota; kingdom Metazoa; phylum Chordata; class Actinopteri; order Cyprinodontiformes; family Rivulidae; genus Nematolebias; species Nematolebias whitei. The sequence continues at coordinate 55,084,548 of NC_056502.1, forward strand.
CTTCAGGGTCTCCGGGCCCCTCGCCTGCTGCAGGGTCACCGGTTTCATCACCTCTCTCCGGTCTGACTCAAGGAGGGTCCAGGCGCACTCCACCCATAAGAGGAAATGGACGACCATCTGACCGGTTACCTGGACACCTGCCTCACCCTGGATGGTCCCCTGGCCATCCACCTGGACTCTTGGGCATGGGTGCTTTTCCCCCTTTTTCAGTTTTCCCAGGTCCCTTCCTGTCGGCTTTTCTTTTTCTCTCATCCTTGGGGTTTTTTCTTCTTGTGCCCTCCATCCTGTCTCCTCCCCACTACCTCCCTAGTTATGTGGGGGCACCGTTTTGGGGGTGTCAGGTGCCACCCTTGGGGGGGTTATGACATGGTTCTGTTTTTGTTTTCCTGCACCTCTGTTCCCCATGTCATCATCCACAGCTGATCCTTATTCTAAATCACCCCAGGTGCTCCTCATTGTCTCATTAGTGTCAGTATTTAGACTGTGTGTTTTCACTCCTTTGGTATCTGGGCTTTATCCTTCCACGGTGTTATGGTCTGTGTCAGCTCCACCTATTGTATTCTATTCGAAGTAAGTTTTGCTGCCCCGTCAGCATTTTGTTTTGTTCAATAAATTATTAGTTATTGTTCATTATCAAGTCCTCCTGTTTTTTTCCTGCACATGGGTTCAAACCATTAAACTGCAGAACATGACAACCTTGAAGGTATAAAAACCTTTGTAAGATTGCTTTTTATTGACTTTTCATCTGCTTTTAACTGTATTCAACCCCACATTTTAGCAGAGAAATTACAATGTCTGTATCATCTTGACTCCGGCCTCATATGTTGGCTTGTGGACTTTTTAACTGTTCGGTCTCAGCGGGTGAGGGTTAATGGGGGTCCTCTCTGATATCCTTCTGTCCTCTACTGGTTCCCCTCAGGGCTGTGTTCTTTCGTCTCTATTATTTATTTTATACACAAATGATTGTCGCAGCCATTTCCCTCAGTGTCACATTGTAGCTTGCTGATGACTCTGTCATCCTGTCCCTTCTGAGCAGTGATGACCCAGACCCTGGGCCTGTGATTGGGGACTTCACAGAATGGTGTGAGTCTTCCTTTTTAAAGCTAAATGTTTCTAAGACAAAGGAGATGGTCATTGATTTCAGAAAAAAATCTTCAGTTGCAGCTCCTGTGGTCGTTAACGGTGAAGCTGTGGAGAAGGTGCAACAATATAAATACCTAGGAACTGTTCTTGATGATAAACTGACCTTTGACCTCCACGTGAACACACTTTGTAAAAAGGCCCACCAAAGGATGTATTTTTATCGGAAGCTTTGTGGTTTTAATGTTGATTCAACTTTTATGAGAATGTTTTATTCATGTTTTATTTAGTCTATTTTAACCTTTACCTTCATCTGTTGGTTTGGACTTTTGACATGTAAGAACAGGAGCAAACTCTTGGGGATTGTCAGGATGTGCAGCAAAACTACTGGCATAGACCTATGGAACATCGCTGACCTACACAAGGTGAGGTCAGTGAATAAGGCCAGGCAGATTCTGGCAGATCCTGATCACCCACTCCATGATGAGTTCAGGTTGCTTCCATCTGGACGCAGGTTTCTGCAGCCCAGATGTAGAACAAACAGATTGAAAAACTCATTCATCCCTGTAGCAATCAGGTTTCTCAATGAACACTAATTTTAATACTGTTACTTTAATGTCTTAATGTCTTGTGTATATATATATGTATGCGTATGTGTATATGTGTATGTGTGTGTATGTGCATGTGTGTGTATATGTGCACATCTACTGACTGTGATACTAATTGCCCCTTGGGGATAATAGAGATACTTGAACTTGAACAAACTACAGTAGCTTTGTCTAAGACACTAATATAAATTAATGTAACAAAGAAAAAGATTGTTTTTATGCCCTAGATTTACTGAACAAACACTTATACATCAGAGCTAAACTGTCCCTCTGTGCAGATATGTTTTGCCATTTAAAAAGTCAAAGGCCTGTCTGTTAGCAAAACATCAGATGAACCACCAAACAGAAATTTAAACTTGCAGAAAATTATTGCATTTACAGATCCAGCTAATTAACATTTGAAGCACAACCATCTCAAGATGGCCACCACAGCTAACTGAACATGAAATATAAAAATGACAATAATTCTGTAAATTTTACACATACTGGGCTAAAAATGTGGTGTGATAGTAGGTGAGAGTCTGTATCACACACTTTGTGAGTTACACCTCACAATATGGCATGAGACGGAGCAGAATGTTATCTTCAAGGTTGGACCAAAACAGCTGTAATTTATCTTCATACAATAAGAACATGAGTCCAAGACTAGGATGAAAGGCAGCATTCTATTTTTTTTCTCTTGAAAACAAACAGTCAGTAAAGAACTTACTGATGATTGTGAATGTCTTTAATAAAATCAGTGAACAATCTGAGGAGCTGCTGCTCTAATTTAGCCCTGCTGCTGGACTTTCAGGCTTGAAAAGGCTGATATATTCTAAAAACTATGTGCAGATACTGACAATGCTAACCACATTCATTTACATTTACATACATGCACAAACACAATTAAATTGTAATAATTTATGTTTTTTACCTGTTTCTCAAACTGGCCATAGTCTGGACCCTGGTCCGGCTGGAAGAAACTTATTTCTCCATGATTCTTTGCCATTTCGATCAAGCCCATAGCGGTCCTTACCGTGGCATTGCGAGCATGCACGAACACCATGACCTGCCACATAAAGACACAGGCTAAAGTGGATTCATGCATCAACAAATTTCCCATTTCAAATAGCGGTAATCACAACCAACAGAGCCTGGCTGAAATGTGACAGCTGCAGAATCCAAACCTGTCTGAAGAGAAACAGAGCACGAGATTTACACCAGCTTGTCTAGTGTCAATTTTACAATAGACCAAAACCAGCTTACAAAGTAAACATTATTACAAAATCCAAAAAAGTTCAATCTGGTCCTCTGGACATTCAAAAAAAACAAAAAACAAAACAAAGCAAAAAAATATAGAAACGTTTCGTCTCTCACACCTTGTTTGTCACTCTTTCAAGGATGAAGATGTTCACATCCTGGATAGAGAGGAACAATGGTTTGAGAGGAGTAAAGGAGGCCATCTTTGTGAAAAGAAATCGTCCATCGTTATCAACAGGGGTGGAGGCCTACGTGTTCAACTGTCCCCCTCTTACAATGCTGTGATTGCTAGTATCACTCAGCCCTCTGTGAACAGTAAACAGCCATCAGGTGCTAATGATCCATTGTTAGGCTGATGGTCCTTCTTGTGCATGTGAGCAGCTGGTTTTGGTTGTCAGCAGCAAACTGGTTGATCCACTCTGAGAAGGTGCTATTTAAGAGACTGAGCTGAATACAGCACCTCAGAATGAGGAAGTCTCTCGGATGAGAGAAGAAACGTTTCTATATATATATATATATTTTAGTGGATCCGGCCATGGACACCAAGCTCCGAGTCCCGAGGTCATACAACCCCCCAACAAAAGCCCGACAGAGCCAGGGCCCCCAGGCCCCCTTAGGCAGCCACCGGGGGGGGCACACCCCACCACCCAGCCCCAGCCGCTGAGAGCCGCCAATGCACTGGCGGCAGGGGAGCCCACCACCGGAGTGAAGCACGACCCACCAAATGGGGGGCCAAAACTGATCCAAGAGAGAGGGGGCACCCAAAACCCAACCTGAGACAAACAGGCACACAGAGACAGCCCGACAGAGCCTCTGTTGGGCCGTCAATGCGTCCCACCTGCCCAACAGTGACCGCAAGCCAGCTCCAGGCCAGGGGCCAGAGCAGCAGGGAGCAGCAGCTGAGGAAGGCCGGCCCAGCACACCAATGCATCCCTAAAGGCCCACACCATAGGCCCGGAGAAGCCCCGACATGCCACCCAAGCACCCCCCCCCACACACACACACACACAGCACCCCGCCCTATGAATGTCACATCAGGCTGACCAGCCAGCACTCCGTCGAAGTGCAGCCACGCCCTCGACCGCCGCCACGCACTACCAACGACCACACACACACAACCACAGCCGACCTCCCACCAGAACCCAGCAGCCACCCCAGCCGAAGGGCTGGCCATCGCAACCAGGAACCCTGATCAAAGGGTCCAAACAATCCAGGGAGAACCGGAGCACCAACCCCACCCCCCAACCCCCCCCCAAGCCCCCAACCCCCACCCCCCAGCCCCCAACCTGGCAGCCTACCCCCCCCCCCACCCCCCGAACCCAAATGTCAGACGGAGAATGAGGGTTTAAGGAAAACTGTGGAAGACCCAACTCCTCCCTCCCCCCACTCAAATAAGATATTGATGCATGTTGTTATATAGTGCATTTAAAATGGGGGGATGAGGCGGCGACTGGCACAAACCCACCCCCTTCCCAGAGGGCAAGCAGTGCCCGTTCACCTCCCCAACCCTTGTCCAGAACCCTAAATGTCTACATTCTACATATGAGAGTGGGCACAGGTCCCTGAGGTGAGAATGATTACACATCCCACCCCCTATATGCCACCGTGTGCCCACTCCAGACCTTATATATGCATGTGTTGTGAGAATGTTATATGAGAGTGTCTAGGTTGTTTGATAAAATTGGGGCCCAGGTCTCCACGAACCACAGAGATGGAGGATCCTCCCCGCAGCTCAGTAGTGCACCTGAACCCCAAGGCCCTGCTTGAGTGGTGGTGTGATGGAGTGGGTGGAGGAAAATGTCAGGATGGGGAGGAACAACTGAGGTGGCAATGCCCTCCCAGGGGGCCAGCTCCCCCACTGACCCCAATAGGCACCCCCATTCTCCGAGATCCACCAGGGGAGGGAGGCTCCAGTGCATCCATCCAGGAGCAGGAGGCAGCCGCACCACCAGGAACCCAGGCCACGGACTGGCACATAGCCCCGAGGACCGACCAAAACCTGGGCCAGCAACCCAAGCACCCCCCCCCCGAGAAGGGGTTCTCTGCAGACCAAAAGTGGGCGTTTCTGGCGAATAGGCGTTTATGGGCGGCGAACACTGATTGGCTAACAGTATTTAATAGGCGTTTGTCGGCGGCGAACACTGATTGGCTGTGGGTAACCCTTAAAGTCACGAGGATTATTGATGAGGTAATGTTTCTTTGCAATGTTTGACAAAGAAATATGGTTTATTGTACTTATAAAGCATGTTATGTTTTCACTTATGCATTTTATTGAAGTACGTTTATTGTAGGTCACGATAGTTTCGACCGTTCTCTCGTTGTTGTCGTAACGCACTGAGGTAAAGTGAGCCTCCACAGCAGCTCTCACTGTGCACGTTTACAACAACTGGGTGTTGCTTTTCAAAATAAAAGCTGAAAATAAAAGTTCTTAATACTTGAAAAATAAATATTTAAAAGCTGAGTATAACTGAAAAATATGAAAAACAAATAAATAAAAGTTGTTATTAGATGAAAAATAAATAAATAAAAGCTGTTAATTATATCTATGTCTTTCTGCCATGTCAGGGACCACTCTCACTTCAGGTTGACTCTAGAAGACCCCAAGATGTTGCCCAACAATGTTGACCAACATCTGATGTTGACTTTCAAAATAAATCACCTCCAAAGTTTAACATAGTTCATAGTAATAGTCAAATAGTGCGGTGGAAGTGGTCTCCAGCTACAAGTACTTGGGTGTACACATGAATGACAACCTCAGCTGGAGCAACAACACCACCAGCCTGATCAAGAAAGCTCATCAGAGACTCTACTTCCTCAGACGGCTGAGGCGAGCTGGTCTGGGAAGCTCAGTCCTCACCTCCTTCTACAGGTGTGCAGTAGAGAGCATCCTGTGCTCCAGCATCAATGTGTGGCATGGAGGCTGCACAGCTGCAGAAAGAAAAGCTTTGCAGAGAGTGGTGAAGGCTGCACAGAAATCTGTTGGAATCAGTCTCCCCACCATCACAGACATCTACACCTCCAGATGCAGGAAGAGGGCCACCTGCATCATGAAGGACCCCACCCACCCAGCACACACACTTTTTGCCCCACTCCCCTCAGGAAGGAGGTTAAGGAGCATTAAGTGTAGAACCACTAGACTGAGGAACAGCTTCTACCCTGAGGCTGTTAGACTCATGAATCTCTAACTAGAATAATCACTGTGAAAAACCATATCATGTTGCTGCTGATCTGTTTCATGTTGCTGCTGATCTGTTTCAATGTTGATGTGTTCATGCGTGCACATCTGCTCACAGACTCATGTTCATGTTTGTGCTGATGTTCAATGTTTTATGTTATGAGTGCTTAGTGTATATTTAGTTGATGTTTTTCTTAGTTCATATCTTAGATGTTATTACTGTTTTTCTTATAGATTTTATTGTCGGATGTAACTGGGACCTTGTGTACATAATTTCGCTCCACCACATGTACCACATGAGGTGCGAATGACAATAAAGAAACTCTGACTCTGACTCTGACTCTGAAAAGTTGCTGACCTTGTTGCAACATGAGTTAACACAAACATGAGTGTAAATTGTCAATGATTCAATAATGAGTAATAACTTATTCAATAAAAAGTCTGTAATTTGTCAATAATAGTCAATAATTCATTCAAGAATAGATTATGGGTGTTTGGTATGGCTCAGTGGCTAAAATGGGTTGGATGTTAGAGAAATTACTTAATTTTAAATTACCTGAATGTACAAATTCCTTCATTTATAGTTAAACTTTAGGAAATCAACTTTTTTTTCCTTGTGAAAAAAATATCAAAATTAACTTTAAAATCTAATCCAGGATTAAGTAACAACTAGCAACACCCTAACTGTACTATGTTCTGTGTTTCCAACAGATGCTATGACGACTTCTAAAAATGGATGTCCCAATAAACACATTAAAAAATTCAATGATGCATCAAATGTTGTCTGAGTATGTTTGAAGGTAATAACAAATGTGAAATCTGGAAAACAAAGAGAATTCCTGAATCTGTCTTGTGTGCGGGCAGCACGGTGGCGCAACTGGTAGAGCTGCTGCCTCTCAGTGAGCAGGTCCTTGGTTCAAACCCGGGTCCAGGGGCCTTTCTGGGTGGAGTTTGCATGTTCTCTCCGTGCATGCGTGGGTTTTCTCCGGGTACTCCGGTTTCCTCCCACAGACCAAAAACATGCATGTTAGGCTGATTGGTAACTCTAAATTGTCCCTAGGTGTGAGTGAGAGAGTGAATGGTTGTTTGTCTCGTTTGTCTCTATGTGTCCCTGTGATGGACTTGCGACCCGTCCAGGGTGTACCCCGCCCCTCGCACAGTGATTGCTGGACATGGGCACCAGCGACCCCCGTGACCCAAAATGGAATAAACGGGTAAAGATAATGGATGGATGGATGTCTTGTGTGCTTTGATGTACATAAGTTTATTGGAGGTCCTGAAACAACTTTTCTGAGAACACAAAAGATTTTTATTTTACCTTTGGTCAAGATGTCAGTTTGAAATCAGGCTGCTTACTGCAAAACCAAGAGGTTTTTTAAGACGGTCTTCATTTGTATTGTTTTGTCGACTAAGCTAAATGTAATTTCTAAAATATGGATAAATCTGATCTCATCATGCAGCATAAGCAACTGGGTATAGGTGTGAGGGCCAAAAGTCTGGTTATGTACTGACTCCTAAATGTGCTTGTTTTCTACTGAAACATGGAGTAGGTTGACCTTTAAAATGTGAGACAGCTGAGGAAGTTAACCAGTAAACAGAATACCTGCTCCAGTTGCAGAAATCTTACAGAAACTGACAATCACTCATCTGTAGTGACTGCAGGTTGAACAAGAAACTGTGAAGTTAAAGGAAACATCCTTTGTCCCAAGGCCAGTTTAAGTATCATTAATATTTTTCTTTCTTTATGAATCGATTGTAACTTTGTTCACATTTTTCAACAACCAAAATGGAATTTGTTTTTTAATGTTATGGCTAGGTATTAAAAAAAAACAACTAACATTTAGCTCCCCCATTACCCAGTTATGTTGCTCTTATTTTGAAATGTAACCGGAAGTTCTGTGTTGAGAGTCGAAAAAAGAAGTTATGGAGACGCCGCAGCAGTATACTGGAGCAATGTCGAACCGAGACGCCGCCAGTGTTGAATCTGAGACGCCGCTAATGTCGAACTGGTTAACACCATAGACATAATATGCCTGTGGTTAACACAATCTGCCAATAACGCCTTGTTTTTAGACATAATGTGTCTGTGGTTATGGCATTTTATCGTTCAGCTTTTTTTTCTATCGTCCAATCAGATGTGGCCGGCCAGACACGCCTATTTTTCTATCGTCTAATCAAATATGGCCGTCCAGACACGCCCATTTTTCTATCGTCCAATCAGGTGCGGCCAGCCAGACACGCCTATTTTCATATAGTCCAATCAGATATGATCGCCCAGATACGCCCATTTTCCTATAGTCCAATCAGATATGACCGCCCAGATACGCCTTCCGAATTTGGCTGCAGAGATACCTACTTGCCCCCCCCCCCGAGATCGTCCAGACCCCCAACCCGATCCCCAGCTCAACACCCAGCCCCCCCAACCAAAGAAGCCACCAAACTCCAACAGCGACAATCAGCCAGGAGTGTCCAAACAGCCGCAGACAGCGCACCACGATGACCGAGAGCGCACTCCCACCCCCACAAAAGGACCGACCAGTCCACCACAGCAACACCCACAATGAGAGCACCCCATGCAAGGGAGGACACATGCCTAACATGCCCAGACACCCCAATGCCAGCAGTGCAGAGCCACCCAAGCAAAAGCCCCCCCACCCACAGCCCCCCAGCCAAGCACCAGACCGCAGCCACAGCCAGGCAGGAAGGCCCCCAGGCTGAGTCCCCCCCCCCCCCCCCCCCCCCCCCAATGGCAGAGGCCACAAAGCCCACCAGCACACCAAGGGCCCCCAGGCCAGGGCCGGGCGCCGGCGCATGCACCGGCCCAAGACCCCGACAACATACCCGCCAAGACGCGAGACCCCCGGATCAAGCCGGGACCCCAGCCCGGGAGCGACACTACCCCAGAACCCTGAACCCGCGCCCACCACAAACCCACCCAGGAGCAGCCAGGCCACCAGGTCAGCAACCTGCGCCTGCCAGTACAGACCGCCCAGAGGCCTGCATGCAGCCAGCAGAGGTCAACGCCCAGAACCACCAAAGCCATCTCCCCAGTTGAGCGCCATTGCCCCGGGCCAACGGCCACCCCATGCCCCCAGCCCCGATACCCCCCCACATCAACCACGATGCCCCATGGGACAAAATCAAAGGGGTTTACCCACCTCCACTACGGGTTGGAGCCAATCAAAGAAGCCCAGAGAGATTGGTCTGATGTGGAGGTACAGGCTACCTCAAGACTGATAAAATCCAACAAAAGGTCTTTATACTGTTTAATACCAAGTGTATTTTTATTTTTCAAATTTATGAGTAAAGTTTTTTTTGCTATACATAAAGCAGTAAAAATCATATGAATTGACTTTGTCTCCAAGGTGACATCATCTAAGTGACCCAATAAGCAAACTGACGGAGAGAGTGGAATATTACATCTCCGACACTTTGATAAGTCTTCACATATCCGGCACCAAAACCTCTGAACAGGTGGACAGAACCAAAATGCGTGGATGTGATTGTCAGGAATATTGTCTGTACACTGTGAGCAAACATTAGATGATGCGAAACCCATCCTGAACATCCGTTGACCTGTGTAGTGTACTCTATGAAGGATTTTGTATTGTATTAATTGTAAATTGGGGTTTTTAATCATCTTAAAAGTTCTTAGACATATCTGAGACCAGAAGTTTTGGTCAAAGTTGACTGACAAGTCTGTCTCCCATTTTACAATGGAAAGGGATATTGATTCATCTATTTTAATGAGTGTCCGGTAAACCTTAGATAGTAATTTGGGAGGGTTAAGATTTAGGAACTCTAATGCACTTGTTGGTATTTCAATTCTAGTGTTATTAAGGTTAAATTTATTTTTTGTTATAGATTTAATTTGTTGACATTCTAAAAATGTATTCTCATCAATCCCATATTGTGTTATTAATCTGTTAAATGGGATATAGTTTACTTCCTCATATATATGTTCAAATATTCTATTCCTTTACACCTCCAACCTGGGAAGTTTATCATATTATTCTGTTGTAGGATGTCAGGGTTGTTCCAGATGGGCGTACGTTTACATGGGATTAGTGAAGACTGTCATTTTAAGAAACTCCCACCAAGCTGTCAGAGAGGAGCTGATATTGATGCTTTTAAAGCATTCCTGTCGTTTTATGTTTGAGCTAATGAATGGAAGGTCCGAGATCATTATATTATTGCAAAGTGTCTGTTCTATGTCTAGCCAGGGTTCATCAAGGGGTGTGTGTTTTATCCATCTTGAGATGTATTCTAGCCTGTTGGCTAGAAAGTAATAATAGAAATTGGGTAGTTCTAGTCCTCCTTTATCTTTGGTCTTCTGTAGTGCTTTTAGTTTAATACGTGGGGGTTTATCTTTCCAGAGAAATTTAGAGATGGATGAGTCCAGGGATCTAAACCAGTCAGATGATGGTTTATTTGGGATCATTGAGAATAGATAGTTTATTTTAGGCAAAACCATCATTTTTATTGAAGCAATTCTTTCCATGAGAGACAAGGGTAGAGATTTCCATCTAGCAAGATCATCCTCAATTTTCTTTAAAAGTGGGATGTGGTTTAGTTTAGTTAAATCTAGGAGATACTTTGATACCCAAGTACATAATATTCCCTGACTGCAGTTGTGTAGTAAGGGAATTGTTGAAATAGCAATTAATTGGTAGAACTGTGGATTTTATCCAGTTTATAGAGTAATCTGAAACTCTTGAAAACAAGTTTATCAATCCAATAACCTGAGAGGGAGGTTTGTGAATGCTGGAGGAAGAGCAACACATCATCAGCATATAGACTGATTTTGTGCTCTATGTTCTTGCATTTAATGCCTTTAATATCTGTAGTTTGCCTGATTGCTGCGGCCAGCGGTTCGATGAAAATAGCAAACAGTGAGGGGGAGAGTGGACATCCCTGCCTCGTGCCCCTTTGCAGAAGAAAGCTAGCAGATATTTGATTATTTGTCCTAATGCATGCTGATGGGAAGCATATAATATTTTTAACCAGTTTATGAAATAATTTCCAAAAACAAATTTATGCAAGGCTGCAAATAAAAATTTCCAGTTAACTCTATCAAAAGCTTTTTCTGCATCTAGAGAGAATATTACAGTTTCAATATTTTTACTGTAAGAATAATCAATTAAATTAAATAATCTGCGTGAATTTGTGGATGAATTCCTCCCTTTTATAAAACCAGTTTGGTCAGGAAGTATTATGACAGGAGTTATATTTTCTAATCTTTTTGAGAGGGCTTTACAAATTATTTTAAGATCAACATTGATAAGGGATATGGGACGATAACTAGTAGATACAGGGTCTTTGCCTGGTTTTAACAGGAGAATGATGTTGGCTGAGTTTATAGTTTCTGGAAGTCTGTTATTTTTTTTTTCAGTTTCCTGAAGAATTGTGTGAACTAGTGGTGCCAGGATATTCTAGAATTCTTTGTAGAACTCTGCTGGAAATCCATCTGAACCTGGAACTTTTTTATTGGACATGCTTTTGAGGGCTTCCTGGAGTTCCACTGGTGTCAGTGGTGAGTCCAGCTCCATTGATTGATTATCTGATCATTTAGGAATTGTTATTTTATCCAGAAATTGATCAATTTCATTATCTGATGGGTTTATCTGGGGTGAGTATAAAGCTTTATGAAAATCTCTGAAAATGCTGCTTATTCTTTCTGGATCATAAACTGTATTCCCAGTCAAGTCTTTAACAGCATGAATAGTTGTTTTGTGTCTTATTTATTTTAAGCTGTTTTGCTAGAAAGCTACCTGATTTATTGTTCTGCTCAAAGTTTTCTTTTCTGAGTATTTGTATTAAGAATTGAGTTTTTTTGTTAATAAGTTCATTTAATTCTAATTTAGCTTTACACATTTTCTCCAACATGTCTTCATCTTGGGAGGCTTCTAACAATTTAATGGTTTCTTCTAATTCCTGAATATGTTTATTTTCTTTTTTTCTTCTTATGTGATGAGAATGAGATTGTTTTACCTCTCATCACTGCTTTCCCTGCCTCCCAAAGAACAGATGCTGATGTTCCAGGCAAGTCATTAAACTCCAGATAAGAAGCCCACTCTTCTGTAAAATATTTGATAAAATCTTCATCTTCAAACAATGATATATTAAATCTCCAGTTTATACTTTTTGGGATTTCTTTACTGTTTGCTAGATTTAAACAGACATGAGCATGATCACTGACAGCTATAGGGTGTATTTCAGTGTCCGAGATGTCCGTCAACAACGAGCTGCTGACTAAAAAATAATCCAGACAAGAGTAAGAGTGATGGACAGGTGAGAAGAAAGTATACTCCCTACAGTTCGGGTGAAGAGATCGCCATGCATCGCAAAGTCCATAATCAATCATGTAATGTTTAACTATATTTATGGACTGACATCTGCGCTGAGTTCCTGCTCTACTACATCTGTCTAATTCTTCATTTAAACCAAAGTTGAGGTCACCTCCAAGTATAAGTGAGCAATCCAAGTGATCAGACAGTGCTGAGAAAAAATCATGAAAAAAAGAGGTGTCATCAACATTTGGGGCATATACAGGTCCTTCTCAAAAAATTAGCATATTGTGATAAAGGTCATTATTTTCCATAATGTAATGATAAAAATTAAACTTTCATATTTTTCAGATTCATTGCACACCAACTGAAATATTTCAGGTCTTTAATTGTTTTAATACTGATGATTATGGCATACAGCTCATGAAAAAATTGATTGGATTTAACCAATACTTTGTGAATGTTGGAACTAACCTTGCAACTATGATACCTAAAGTGAACAGTAATTTTAACTATTTAATTGATGGTTGTCTTGATAGTATGTTCCTGAATGGAACTGATGAAGAAGAAGTAATGAAAGTAGTTAACAACCTTGTTGATAAAAAGTCAAAGGATTGGATGAATATGGATATGACATTTGTGAAGAATATAATGGGCCATGTAATCAAACCATTCATATATATTTGTAATTTATCCTTTACAAAGGGAGTATTTCCAGATAAAATGAAAGTAGCCAAGGTAGTTCCTCTTTTCAAAAATGGTGACAAATGTGTGTTTAATAATTACAGACCGATATCCTTGTTACCTCAGTTTTCAAAAATCCTGGAGAAACTATTTAGCAATAGATTAGACCAATGTATTGAAAAACAGAATATTCTAACTAATAATCAATATGGTTTTAGAGCAAAAAATTCTACATCTATGGCTCTCATGGACTTTATTGAACAAGTAACTACTGCTGTGGACCAAAAACAATATTGTGTAAGTGTTTTTGTTGATTTAAAGAAGGCTTTCGATACTGTTGATCATAATATTCTAGTTAATAAATTACATAAATATGGTATTAGAGGATTAGCGTTACAGTGGGTGTGTAGTTACTTGGAAAACAGGAAACAGTTTGTACAGATGAATGATGTGAGATCAGATCTCTGCACCATCACATGTGGAGTTCCTCAAGGATCTGTACTTGGTCCAAAGTTATTTATTTTATATATAAATGATCTGGTTAAGGTGTCTGGAATCCTCAAATCTGTTCTTTTTGCTGATGATACAACATTTTTTTGTTCAGGTAATAATATTGAACAGTTATTGGAATCAATGATGAATGAGTTTGTTAAAATTCAGAATTGGTTTAAACTCAACAAATTATCATTAAACTTGGAAAAAACAAATTATATGATATTTAGTAACAGAAATAAAACTATTGATGTTCCATTTTTAATTGAGGATTCTGAGATTAGTAGAGTTAATGAAGCTAAGTTCTTGGGTGTCATCATTGATGAAAATTTGTCATGGAGGCAACATATAAACTCTGTTAAAATGAAAATATCCAAATCTATTATGATATTTTATAGAGTCAGGTATCTATTGAATGACAGAGCGCTGTATTTACTGTATAATACAATTATTGTGCCACATTTAATTTATTGTGTTGAAGTTTGGGGAAAGGCGTGTAAATCAATTACAATGCCTATTTTTATTTTGCAGAAAAGAGTCGTAAGAATCATAACAAGAAAGCATTATTATCATCCAACAAGTATATTATTTTATCAAATGAAATTGCTGAAGTTCCATGATTTGGTAGACTATAATATTTTATCACTTATGTATAGAGCTCATAAAAATATACTATCTTTTAATATCCAAATGTACTTTGTGAAAAGATCTAGCTGTTACGATCTAAAAGGGAAAGACGTATTTGTTAAACCACAGTTTAGAACAAGTTTGAAGGGAAGATCTACCGTAATTCAGGGAGTTGGTTTATGTAATGACTTAGTAAAAGAGGTTAAGGATGCTATATCAATTTATGTATTTAAGAAACTGATTAAAATCAAATTGTTAAATGAATATCAATGATTGTATTTTGATGAGTATTGTATGAGAATTGTAAAATATTTTGATTTACTTACTTGTATTCGCTGTTTACAGGAAACGTTTGTTTGAATTGCTTATTAGATAAATAAGGAGCAGATTTAATAAGATTTTTTTCTTCATCTGCTACCTTTCATTTTATATTTAATATTTTGTTGTTGTTACATATATGTTGATTATGTTGATTGTTATGTATTTATAAAATGAATAAATAAAATAAAAAAAAACAAACAAAAAAAAACAAAACAGAAATGCCTGTCCCAAAAAATTAGCATATCATGAAAAGGTTGTCTAAACAAGCTATTAACATAACCATCTGAATCAACAATGTAACTCTAAACATCTGCAAAAGATTCCTGAGGCTTTTAAAAACTCCCAGCCTTGTTCCTTACTCAAAACCGCAATCATGGATAAGACTGCTGACCTGACTGCTGTCCAGAAGGCCATAATTGACACCCTCAAGCAAGAGGGTAAGACACAGAAAGAAATTGCTGAACGAATAGGCTGTTCCCAGAGTGCTGTATCAAGGCACCTCAGTGGGAAGTCTGTGGGAAGGGAAAAGTGTGGCAGAAAACGCTGCACAACGAGAAGAGGTGACCGGACCCTGAGGAGGATTGTGGAGAAGGGCCGATTCCAGACCTTGGGGGACCTGCGGAAGCAGTGGACTGAGTCTGGAGTAGAAACATCCAGAGCCACCGTGCACAGACGTGTGCAGGAAATGGGCTACAGGTGCCGCATTTCCCAGGTCAAGCCACTTTTGAACCAGAAACAGCAGCAGAAGTGCCTGACCTGGGCTACAGAGAAGCAGCACTGGACTGTTGCTCAGTGGTCCAAAGTACTTTTTTCGGATGAAAGCAAATTTTGCATGTCATTCGGAAATCAAGGTGCCAGAGTCTGGAGGAAGACTGGGGAGAAGGAAATGCCAAAATGCCAGAAGTCCAGTGTGAAGAACCCACAGTCAGTGATGGTCTGGGGTGCCATGTCAGCTGCTGGTGTTGGTCCACTGTGTTTTATCAAGGGCAGGGTCAATGCAGCTAGCTATCAGGAGATTTTGGAGCACTTCATGCTTCCATCTGCTGAAAAGCTTTATGGAAATGAAGATTTCATTTTTCAGCATGACCTGGGACCTGCTCACAGTGCCAAAACCACTAGTAAATGGTTTACTGACCATGGTATTACTGTGCTCAGTTGGCCTGCCAACTCTCCTGACCTGAACCCCATAGAGAACCTGTGGGATATTGTGAAGAGAAAGTTGAGAGAACAAGACCCAACACTCTGGATGAGCTTAAGGCCGCTATCGAAGCATCCTGGGCCTCCATAACACCTCAGCAGTGCCACAGGCTGATTGCCTCCATGCCACGCCGCATTGAAGCAGTCATTCATGCAAAAGGATTCCCAGCCAAGTATTGAGTGCATAACTGAACATGATAATTTGAAGGTTGGGTTTTTTGTATTAAAAACACTTGTCTTTCTTTGGTGGGTTGAAATATGCTAATTTTTTGGGACAGGCATTTTGGGTTTTCATGAGCTGTATGCCATAATCATCAGTATTAAAACAATTAAAGACCTGAAATATTTCAGTTGGTGAGCAATGAATCTGAAATATATGAAAGTTTCATTTTTATCATTACATTATGGAAAATAATGACCTTTATCACAATATGCTAATTTTTTGAGAAGGACCTGTATGTTGACCATACACAGCTTGTAGTTATTTATACAAAGTTTTATTTTTAAATATCTACCCTCTGGGTCTGTAACTGTGTCTAGTACTGTAAAATTAACATTTTTGTGTATTAATATTGCCACTCCTCTTTGTCTTGAGTTATAGCAGGCACAAAACACAGGAAACTCAGGTGATTTAAGATCATCTGCAGTTGTAATAGATTTATGAGTCTCTTGTAAAAAGACAACATCTGCCTGTAGTCTTTTAAGCTGGTTTAAAATTCCTAATCTTTTTTGCTGAGTACTGGTTCCATTGACATTCCAAGTCACAAACCTTAATGTGCCCATAGTTGTGCGTGAGTAGCTAAAGTTGACCAGCGCATGTCACCATAGAGACAAACATATCAACTAAAATCAGAGTTATTGCTTGAGATTGCCTGTTTAGATGTTTAGAAACACACAGTGATGTTTGAAGTGGAAAGATACAAGAATATTGAGTAGAAGCTGGGTGTGAAAGAAGTTGAAAGATATAAAGTTCTCTGGTGTGTGTGCGAGTGTGTGTGCATATGTGTGTGTTTTGGTGCGCTTGTGTGTAAATGTTTGTTGGGTGGTAAAGAAGAAAAAAAGACTGATGAAGTGATGTGGTAACAGATAAATGTAAAAGAGAAAATAGTAAAAAATAAAGAAATTTAAAACAAAAAACAAAACAAAAAAAAGAATAGCTTTGACACTGTTCACCACCACCAGTGCAGACACCTTATCGAGCTGTGCTTTACATTTTATTTACAAATGCCAGTTAATTTACCTCCAGTGTTACAAGCGTTAAACCAGGACTATTCAACTAAACTACCCAGGGGGCCACAGTTACTGAAAGCCAAGCGCTCAGGGGTCAGATATCCACCAGTTCTTATCATTAAGTTACTTTGTTTTATAGTTAAAACTCTAGTTTCGTTTTAAGAGTGAACCCATTGGTGGACCGAACTTAGCTCACCTGTTGGCCTGATTTGGCCCGCGGGCCGTCAGTTGGACAGCCCTGCTTCAAACTAACCTGTTGTTCCTTTTAATAATGCCACGGAGTGACGTCCCGTTCCCTGAACAACTGACCATTAATATAAAGTTTGTCTACAGCCACCGTAGCTCTGACACCCTCAGACATGTATTTCTTCCTGATTGGAAACAAAACCTGCCTCTGATCGAGGATCTCTTTAGGAAATTGATCGTTCACACTGAAGTCCGTCCCACGCAGCTCTCTGCCCGACCTCATACCTGCTATTTTTGTTTATAGTGTTCAAATTTAGCTATAATCTCTAGAGCAGGTCATGTGCAACTTGAAACCTTCTGGTTCCCCCTTTGATGTGGTCCCCCCTCGACTACTAAAGGAGATTTTTCCAACTCTAGGTCCGTCCATTCTGGGTATAGTAAACAATAGTTTATCCACTGGCGTGGTGCCAAAATCCTTTAAACATGCTGCCGTCCAGCCTCTCCTGAAAAAACCAAACCTTGACCCCTCAGTCGTGTCCAACTTCCGGCCTGTCTCCAAACTCCCATTTGTTTCTAAAGTACTAGAGAAAATAGTCGAGTCCCAGTTGAAGTGCTTCCTGGAGGATCATGCCATCTTAGAGCTTTTCCAATCTGGCTTTAAACCTCTCCACAGCACTGAAACTGCCCTGCTGAAGGTCTTTAACGACATCTTCAGATTCACAGATACCGGTGATTCTGTGCTGCTTGTCCTGTTGGACCCCACAGCCGCCTTTGACACCATCAACCATGAGATCCTCATTGCTAGGTTGGAGCAGTGGGTGGGCGTCACAGGATCAGCCCTCAATTGGTTCAGATCTTACCTCGCTGACAGATCCTTTTGTGTCTCCATCAAGGATTTTAGTTCCGCAGAGGCAGAGCTTAAATGGGGGGTTCCGCAGGGGTCCATCCTGGGTCCCCTCCTATTCTCTTTATACCTGCTGCTGCTTGGTGATATTTTCCGGAAACACAACATGCCCTTCCACTTCTATGCCGATGACTGTCAAATTTACTTCCCCCTAAGACACAATGGTACATGCTCTATTAAACTGCTGCTCAACTGCCTGGCTGACATCAGGGACCGGATGGCTATAAATTTCTTGAGTTTCAATGAAAAGAAGTCTGAAGTCATGTTGTTCCCTCCCAACGACACTATCACAAACCACTGTATCGACCTCTCCACTCTAACCCTGTCAGAAAAACAAAGAGTCAAAAATCTGGGCGTGATAATGGACCCTTCCCTGAAGCTTAACAATTATGTAAACATGATTGTTAAATCATGCTTCTTCCAATTGAGGCGGCTGTCTAAACTGAAGCCCATATTATCCAAAAATAACCTGGAGACAGTAATACATGCATTCATTACATCTAGGCTTGATTACTGCAATTTGCTCCTGTTTGGTATCAGTCAGACCTCCATTGCACGACTACAACTGGTCCAGAATGCAGCAGCCCGATTTTTAACCAGTACAGGCAAAAGAGAGCACATTACACCAGTTTTGGCCTCACTGCACTGGTTACCAGTCCACCTTAGAATCCAGTTCAAAATACTCCATGTATGTCTACAAATCACTGAACAGTGTGCCCCCCCCCCCCCCCCAATCTCTCTGATATGCTACAACCGTATGTCCCACCACGTTCCTTGAGGTCAGCGGACCAGTTGCTCCTCACAGTTCCAGGAACTTGTCTTAAGCGCAGAGGTGACAGGGCCTTCTCTGTAGCAGGACCAAGACTCTGGAACGAGTTACCTCTGCTTGTCAGACAGGCCCCCTCCCTCTCGGTTTTCAAGTCCCGCTTAAAAACTCACTACTATTCAATAGCTTTCAACACCAGATGATCTGTGTTTTGATCCTGTATGCTCCACACTGGTTTGTCGTCATTATCTGCATCGTTTTTATGTCTACATTATGATTTACTTCATTTTGTATTCTGCTTTGTGTGTTACTCGTTGTTCTGTCTGTACAGCACTTTGGTTGGCCTTGTCGCTGTTTTAAGTGCTCT
>NC_056502.1:55103810-55110447 GCF_014905685.2 Nematolebias whitei
TATATATATTTTTTATTATTATTATTATTTGATAATTTTAATAATCTGTAGTATTTTTAATTTACCAGAAACTTCAAAATAACATCTCACCCTGTAATGAAACCTGTTTCAGGGTCTTACCACCAGCATTACCACCACCAACTGGTAAGGAGCGTGACGTCAATTTTTGAATTCTGAACCTGCCCACTAGAACCATTATGGAGTGTAATGGAAAACCAACTGTAGTGTGCTGTACCATGCTGTACTGGCACTAGTGGAAAAGATGTTAGGTACCTGGTACTTGCTGGGCTGATTTATGTTTTGCTATATAAACACAGTTTTATTTAAATCAAGCATTAAGCTTCCAAAGTAAGTAATATGTCTGCCAAAACATCAACAACAACAACAAGAGGTAAAGAAGTGTGTACCTCTATGGTGTTATATCGAATATAGAAGTGACTGGCAGTCCTGCCAAGGTCAGTGGAGGCGAAGTATCCGGTGCGCTCCTCAAAGCGGATCATTTGGGCCTTGTCCAGTTTTCGAGCCGACTCTATAATGAGCTCCTTCCTGTAGAGCTCCAAACCTTGATCCATCTGAAACATGATAAACTTATTTACAAGTGTTTCAAATTCAAATTGTTACATTTACTATAATTTCTGACACAGGTCGGTCTTTTAAATGTCATTATTAAAGTCAAATAAGTTTCCTAAACACAAGTCAGCATTCAAACTAAGATTTTCTCTTTAAAGTCTCTTCCGGATATTTGTTTTCAGCATGTTTTGTGCTATTTTCATTTACGGTATCAAAATATTTAGATATTTAAGATAAATATCAAGGTAATATTTGTTTGTATTAAAGAAAAATGTCAAATACTGAGTACACTTGCTACAGACTATTATTTGACTCTTTATGCTACTTTAACTACTATTCTGCCACTTCCAGCTTTTCGCTACTGGTTTCTTTATTTTAGCTTCCATTTTTGATTCTTTTATTTAGTGGCTACAGCTATGCAAATTTTAGCTACTGTTTTCTTTTTTTTTTGTCCAATCAACCTTTTATGTATACAGATTAGTCTCATTGAGTCACGAGGACTCATTTACGAGACCTCCTCATTTTAGCTTATTTTTTGGTCATTTTACCTAGTAGCTACAATTGTACTAATTTTAACTACCGTTTTCCTCATTTTAGCTTCCTGTTTGGTCCTTTTAGTTAGTTGCTACAGTTTGGCTAATTTTAGTTACTGTTTTGCTGACTTTAATTTCAGCATCTGTTTTGCAAAATTCAGCTTTAGCATATTTTTTGCATCTGGTGTTCTTATTTTAGCTAAACATTTTTAGCATATTTCAGCTTTACAACTAGGTTTTGATCATTGAAGACACCAGGTTGCTACATTATATTTACCCGTTTGTTTCTAATTTTTAGCTGCTGTTTTGCAAATTTTAGATTAAAAAATTGTTTTGCTAAATTCATGTTTAGCATCCATTTAGTTAATTTAAGCTACTATTGCAATTTTTTTAGAATTAAATTTTTACATTTTTGATTCTAACTTTAGCTAATGTTTTGTTTATGTTAGCTTTAGCATCTGTTGTGCTACTCTCCGTGACTGTTTTACTCATTTTAGCTAATGCTGTCTAAATTTTGACATTGGTATCCGTTTTTCTTCTTTTAGCTCAATTTGTTTTCCTACCCTTTAATGTTCTGATGCTTTTAACTGTTGTTGTTAAAATTTAGCTTGTGTTTGGCTTGTTTCAACTGTTTTTCAAAGGTATTTTCTATAGTTTTGTTAGATTTTGATTTGCCCAAATTGGACTGACCTGCAGAGCCTTGTGGTTGATGCCGTACGCCAGTGGATTGGCCCTCATGCGAACATACAGGTAGGTGTAACTGAGCCACTTCACAGCTTCCTCCACGTTGGTGACGGTTCCCAGAGCAATCTGAGGAAGAACACAGAAGCTCTCATGTTTGAGGTGGTGCCTCCACCAGTTGGAGGTCTCGTCACAGAGCTACCATCGTTTTAAATACATGAAATGCTTCCACTTCAGACCTGCACAGTGTCTACAGCAAGTCAGGCCATGTTCTCTAAAAACTGATGAACATTAAAACAAAATCCTCAAACTGTTTGTTTTTATGTCTTCTTTATAAATGTTGAGTAATGCTACCAACAAGCTGTCCATTAATTTAATGAGACACTTGAAGGCAATACTTGTGTTTTCCCCAGTTGTGTTTGAGCGTATTCATGAGCTTACAACTCAGTTCACTTAATCATCATTATTTATGAGAGTGAAACCATCTCAGGACATTATAAAGAACAATAAAATGTTTAATCCTCTTTTTAATTACAACAATGTGTAACCTGTATAAGTAAAGGTTGAATACGGTAATTTATTAAAAATAAAAAAATTAAAAAAAACAAAGAAAACAAAAATATATTTATAACAAAGTTAAGTCAGGTCCTCTGGGTAGATTACAAAAATTAAAATTTAAAAAATTACTAAAAACTATAAATAAAAAAAACTTTAATGTTTTTAATTTTTTACATATAGATTCAAGGATTCAAGGATTTTTTTTATTGTCATACCAGCTCACATTTGCATGTTTGTGGTAAGAAATTCAGACTCAGGTTCCAGATCAAGAAGAATAACAATTAACAAATAAATAAATACAAAAGAGTACAAATACACACACACACACACACACACACATATACAGGTCCTTCTCAAAAAATTAGCATATTGTGTAAAGGTCATTATTTTCCATAATGTAATGATAAAAATGAAACTTTCATATATTTCAGATTCATTGCACACCAAATGAAATATTTCAGGTCTTTAATTGTTTTAATACTGATGATTATGGCATACAGCTCATGAAAACCCAAAATGCCTGTCCCAAAAAATTAGCATATCATGAAAAGGTTCTCTAAACAAGCTATTAACCTAACCATCTGAATCAACAACGTAACTCTAAACACCTGCAAAAGATTCCTGAGGCTTTTAAAAACTCCCAGCCTTGTTCATTACTCAAAACCGCAATCATGGGTAAGACTGCCGACCTGACTGCTGTCCAGAAGGCCATCATTGACACCCTCAAGCAAGAAGACACAAAAAGAAATTGCTGAACGAATGGGCTGTTCCCAGAGTGCTGTATCAAGGCACCTCAGTGGGAAGTCTGTGGGAAGGGAAAAGTGTGGCAGAAAACGCTGCACAACGAGAAGAGGTGACCGGACCCTGAGGAGGATTGTGGAGAAGGGCCGATTCCAAACCTTGGGGGACCTGCGGAAGCAGTGGACTGAGTCTGGGGTAGAAACATCCAGAGCCACCGTGCACAGGCGTGTGCAGGAAATGGGCTACAGGTGCCGCATTTCCCAGGTCAAGCCACTTTTGAACCAGAAACAGCGGCAGAAGCGCCTGACCTGGGCTACAGAGAAGCAGCACTGGACTGTTGCTCAGTGGTCCAAAGTACTTTTTTCGGATGAAAGCAAATTTTGCATGTCATTCAGAAATCAAGGTGCCA
The DNA here is from genome assembly GCF_014905685.2 of Nematolebias whitei. NCBI lineage: Eukaryota > Metazoa > Chordata > Actinopteri > Cyprinodontiformes > Rivulidae > Nematolebias > Nematolebias whitei. Next base: position 55,107,303 of record NC_056502.1, read on the forward strand.
GAGTCTGGAGGAAGACTGGGGAGAAGGAAATGCCAAAATGCCAGAAGTCCAGTGTGAAGCACCCACAGTCAGTGATGGTTTGGGTTGCCATGTCAGCTGCTGGTGTTGGTCCACTGTGTTTTATCAAGGGCAGGGTCAATGCAGCTAGCTATCAGGAGATTTTGGAGCACTTCATGCTTCCATCTGCTGAAAACCTTTATGGAGATGAAGATTTCATTTTTCAGCACGACCTGGCACCTGCTCACAGTGCCAAAACCACTGGTAAATGGTTTACTGACCATGGTATTACTGTGCTCAATTGTCCTGCCAACTCTCCTGACCTGAACCCCATAGAGAACCTGTGGGATATTGTGAAGAGAAAGTTGAGAGACACAAGACCCAACACTCTGGATGAGCTTAAGGCCGCTATCGAAGCATCCTGGGCCTCCATAACACCTCAGCAGTGCCACAGGCTGATTGCCTCCATGCCACGCCGCATTGAAGCAGTCATTCATGCAAAAGGATTCCCGACCAAGTATTGAGTGCATAACTGAACATGATTATTTGAAGGTTGGCGTTTTTTTTGTATTAAAAACACTTGTCTTTCATTGGTGGGATGAAATATGCTCATTTTTTGGGACAGGCATTTTGGGTTTTCATGAGCTGTATGCCATAATCATCAGTATTAAAACAATTAAAGACCTGAAATATTTCAGTTGGTGTGCAATGAATCTGAAATATATGAAAGTTTCATTTTTATCATTACATTATGGAAAATAATGACCTTTATTACAATATGCTAATTTTTTGAGAAGGACCTGTATATACATACATATATACATATACATATATATACATACATATATATACATACATATACATACATATATATACATATATATATATGTACATGTACATATATACATACATATATACATATACATTTATATGAGACTCAATGAGAGTCCCTGAGATTAAAGTGAGATTATAGTGAGATTTCCGGTAAGATGGCGCCCGTGTACATGGCTTGCAATCCACCTCTGCTGATGGTGTTCGGATTATTTTTGTTTTTTGCATTTCACATCTGTGACATCAACTCTCTGCTGGTGTACGACAAACAACAACTTTTGAATCTTTGTTTTTCTGTCACTGAAGTCGCTTATTTAGACCATTATCAGCATACCTCTGGACCCCCCCCCCCCCCCCCTGCTGGCGGACGTGCCAGCTTACCTTCGCTGCGCTCCTCACCTCCCTGCCCGGAGATATCGCTTCAGACACCGGGGAAAACGTGCTGGTCAGCTGGTGAAGCTGAAAACTCTGCACGCTGCATCTTCCTCTCCCTTGTGACCGGACCAGGTAACCAACAGGAGTTGTCGGCCGTTGCGCAGCTCGGACCGACCTGGAGGGGCTGTTATTGAAAACCTGCGGCCATTAGCGCGTGCTAACTCCACCGCTGCTGGCTCTACTTCGGACAATATCCGGATGTGTTTGGTCAACGCAAGATCTGTTACCAACAAAATTTTATCCTCAGGGATTACTTTCAAGAGCACGATTTGGACTTTCTATGCATCACAGAGACTTGGATGTCTCCGGGTGAGTCCAGCGCCTTGACAGGACTATTGCCACCGATCTGTTTGTATTTTATCGCCCCGCGGCCATCAGGCCGGTGCGGTGACGGATTATTAACAATATTCAAATCAACTTTTGACTGTAAACAACTGCCCATCCCATCTTCCCGTGCCAGCTTTGAGCTGAGCATCGTTGAACTCGGACATTCACCTGCGACGTTATTTGCACTCGTCTACCGCCCACCTCGATCTAAGGATTTCATAAATGAGTTTTCTGACTTCTTAGCTGAAATCACACCAAAATATGAGCATCTTTTCATTATTGGGGACTTTAATTTGCACGTGTGCTGTCCTGAGAAGCCCTTGGTTAAGGACTTTTTACATTTATTGGACTCATTTAATTTAACTCAGCATGTAAACGGTCCCACCCAAGAGCGTGGACATACACTGGACCTTGTTTTAACTCATGATGTGACTGTTAATAATCTTGTTATTGGTGATGTTTTTTCAGATGACATGCCAGTCCGGCTTGAGTTCACCCTCCCCCATCTAACTCCTAAGTCGTGCATTCCTGCACATAGGACTCGGACCATTAACCACTTCACTGCCGCACATTTCACAGATGTTTATAACTCTGAAATGATAATTCAGGCCCCAGTGTTTCTCACCACCACTGAGGAGCTGACATCCCAGTTCAACTTTCTCTGCTTAAAGACTCTGGATCATGTTGCGCCTGTTAAAAACAAAAAATCAAAACTCAGAGCAGAACCTTGGCTGAGTGATGTCACTAAGGCCGTTAGGCAGCAGTGCAGGAGGGCGGAGCGCAAATGGAGAAAAGACAGGTTGCAGGTCTCTTTTCAAATACTTAAAGAGAGCTGGTGCCGTTATCAGAAAGCAGAAAAAGCTGCTAAATCCAAATACTTTTCTGATATCATTACCTCAAACTCTCACAACCCACGTGTCCTCTTCTCTACTCTAAACTCTGTTCTCCACCTCACTGAACCATCACCTCTGGAAGCCTCGACAGAGCTGTGCGAGAACTTGCTACATTACTTTTTGGAAAAAAATGCAACCACCCGGGCTCTCATTTCCCCTCCAACTCATGACCCATCCATCTCACCTCAATCTGTAGCTCTATTTGACCATTTTGAACCCATCACTCTGTCTTCTCTAGAGCAGGTCATGTGCAGCTTGAAACCTTCTGTTTCCCCCTTTGATGTGGTCCCCCCTCGACTACTAAAGGAGGTTTTTCCTACTCTAGGTCAGTCCATTCTTGATATAGTAAACAGTAGTTTATCCACTGGCGTGGTACCAAAAACCTTTAAACATGCTGCTGTCCAGCCTCTCCTGAAAAAAACCCAAAAACAAACCTTGACCCCTCAGTAGTATCCAACGTATCCAACATCCGACCTGTCTCCAGACTCCCATTTGTTTCTAAACTACTGGAGAAAATAGTTGAGTCCCAGATGCATGCTCAATAATCCAGGTAGAAAAATCTAAAAAAGTTAAATCTGGTCCTCTGGACATTAAAAAAAAACCAAAACAAAGCAAAACAACAAAAAATGTAGAAACGTTTCGTCTCTCGTCCGAGAGACTTC
>NC_056502.1:55110547-55114244 GCF_014905685.2 Nematolebias whitei
CCCCCCCCCCCCCCCCCCCCCCCGAGACGCCGGATGGTGGACCAGAAACGTCTCGAAGCCGTGCGGAAGTCGTTCTCCATGGCCTCTCCGAACTCCTCCCATGCCCGAGTTTTTGCTTCAGCAACCACCCGAGCCGCATGTCGCTTGGACTGCCGGTACCCATCAGCTGCTTCCGGGGTCCCACAGGCCAAAAAGGCCCGATAGGACTCCTTCTTCAGCCTGACAGCATCCCTCACCGACGGTGTCCACCATCGGGTTCGAGGGTTGCCGCCGCGACAGGCACCGACAACCTTGCGGCCGCAGCTCTGGTAAGCCGCCTCGACAATAGAGGCACGAAACATGGTCCACTCAGACTCAATGTCCCCCACCTCCCTTGGAACATGTTCAAAGTTCTCCCGGAGGTGGGAGTTGAAACTCCGTCTCACAGGAGACTCTGCCAGACGTTCCCAGCAAACCCTCACAATACGTTTGGGCCCACCAAGTCTGACCGGCATCCTCCCCCACCATCGGAGCCAACTCACCACCAGGTAGTGATCAGTTGACAGCTCCGCCCCTCTCTTCACCCGAGTGTCCAAGACATGTGGCCGCAGATCAGATGAGACAATGACAAAGTCGATCATCGATGATCAGTGCATTTCCAAAGGGGGGACTGTAGTGAACTAGGCCTCAGGTCAAATCTGGCCTTGAGGGGCCTTCCTGGAACAAGAATTGTATTTCATTGATTTAAGTCCAGAAACACAAAATCAAGTCCATCCAGAAGACTTTTTAAGTGTCTTACACTGATCAATTGAAAGAACACTCTCTTTTCTATTATCATTACTATTTTACAAATGTTTGATAATCAAAGTGTGTTAGTTCAAACCATTTTTAGATGTTGCAGTGAACTAATCATTTTTAATTAACTGTGAAACAGTAATAATGATTTTTAATCCTCATGCAAAGTAGAAATCATGTTAAGGTCTGTTACAGAGTAATTATGCATTTTCTGATTTTCTGTCTTTGAATGAGCAAGTGTAAGTTGGTCCAAGGTTGGAGTCAAACGCAAAACAAGTTGTTGGAACGAACTATCATGTTTTTAAATCCTCTCAGACGTAAATATAAGAGGCTGGCACCTGTTTATGGGTAACTCGCCTAAATATTCCTCTCTCTGTCTCTAAAAACATTTTCAATCTGTTCCAAAACACTTTCTGTTTTTCTGACTCCTAGTGACCTCTTACGTCACAAAAACACACCCCTGTCTGGTCGATATTGACCAATCTGGAACCTCCCAAATGAACCGGAAATAGAGCTCTTTAAATGTCGGTACTTCCTAGTTCAAACCAGTCGGGTGGAGAGTCGCTTCAGGCTTCGGCTTCAGTCGTTTGCCGCTCCAGTGCTGGGAGAACAGAAGTCCAGCATGATCCAGAGCTCTTCGAGTCTTGTGGGAATTATGCAATCTTCCACATCTGAGTGGAACTTCTGACGGACTCCACTCATGTGAGTCCACCGAGAGGTGAACCTGTGTCGGACGGAATACCGTCACTACTTCGGACGATTCACAGCTGTTCCTACGAAGACGCTGAAAGGGTGCGTTAAATGGAACTCCGTACCAGTGGAATCACCTCCTCCAGGTAAAAGAGTTGATTTATACCACCTAAGTGTACCGGGGAAGAAGCTGGGAACTCACCGGAGAGTGCCGTTCTGATGCCGACACAAACATTTCCCTCGTCCATCCTTTCTCTCAACTTAAACTTCAATTTCTATCTTTAAACTCTTCTTTTGCTAGAAATCATTCCAGATATTTTTAGAAATGTCTGTTGTACAGTTGTGAAGTTTCAACCATCGCCGTATGGTTAATCAAATTGTACAGCTTGCTAAATTAGCCATGTTGTTGTTGAAATCATTTTGCCAAATTAATGTAAATGTGTGATGTTAAACTTTGATTCTGTAAATAAATGACCGCATTCATTTTGATGGGTCAAAGAAAATTAACGTCTCACGATACAGTATGTAGAGGAACATATGCTGTGATATATTCATAAGTTAAACGGATTCTTTCATTTTTCTGGACTGAATAATAACGTGCATTGAATTTAATTAAATGTGGACGGAAACGTGTTTATCTTTGACTCACCAACGACAGTGGGTCATTTATTTAAAAACGATTTAAACACATCACACATTTACATTAATTTGGCAAAATGATTTCAACAACAACATGGCTAATTTAGCAAGCTGTAGAATCATCTACATTCTGGGGATAATTTATGAATATATAACAGCATATGTTCATCTACATCGAACTGCGGCCTAGGGTGTCCTGGTGCCAAGAGCACATATGGACACTCTTATGCTTGAACAAGGTGTTCGTTATTGACAATCCATGACGAGCACAGAAGTCCAACAACAGAACACCACTCTGGTTCAGATCAGGGGGGCCGTTCCTCCCAACCACACCCCTCCAGGTCTCACTGTCATTGCCCACATGAGCATTGAAGTCCCCCAGCAGAACAAGGGAGTCCCCAGAAGGTGCACTTTCCAGTACCCCCTCTAAGGACTCCAGAAAGGGTGGATAATCTGAACTGCCGTTTGGTGCATAAGCACAAACGACAGTCAGAACCCGTCCCCCCACACGTAGGCGGAGAGAGGCCACCCTCTCATTCACCGGGGTGAACCCCAATACACAGGCACCAAGTTGGGGGGCAATTAGTACGCCCACGCCTGCTCGGCGCCTCTCACCAGGGGCAACTCCAGAGTGGAAGAGTGTCCAGCCCCTCTCAAGGAAACTGGTTCCAGAGCCCGAGCCATGCGTAGTGGTGAGTCCGACTATTTCTAGCCGGAACCTCTCAGCCTCACACACCAGCTCAGGCTCCTTCCCCACCAGTGAGGTGACATTCCACGTCCCAATAGCCAGCTTCTGTAGCCGAGGATCAGACCGCCAGGGTCCCCGCCCTCGGCCACCACCCATCCCACATTGCACCCGACCCCTTTGGCCCCTCCCACAGGTGGTGAGCCCATGGGAAGGGGGACCCACGTCTCCTCTTCGGGCTGTGCCCGGCCGAGCTCCATGGGTAAAAGCCCGGCCACCAGGCGCTCGCCCACGTGCCCCACCTCCAGGCCTGGCTCCAGAGTGGGGCCCCGGTGACCCACGTCCAGGCAAGGGAACACTAGGTCCATTTGTGTTTTTCATCATAGGGGTGTGTTCTTGAACTTTTCATCCTTTTGTCACATTTCAGGCTTCAAACATAAAGATATAATTTTTTTTTTATTTTTGTGAAGAATCAACAAGTGGGACACAATTGTGAAGTGGAATGAAATTTATTGGATGTGTCAAACTTTTTTTAACGAATAAAAAACTGAAAAGTGGGGCATGCAATAATATTCGGCCCCTTTACTTTCAGTGCAGCAAACTCACTCCAGAAGTTCAGTGAGGATCTATGAATGATCCAATGTTGTCCCAAATGACTGATGATGATAAATAGAATCCACCTGTGAGTAATCAAGTCTCTGTATAAATGCACCTGCTCTGTGAGAGTCTCAGGGTTCTGTTCAAAGCGCAGAGAATCATGAAGACCAAGGAACACACCAGGAAGGTTCGAGATATTGTTGTGGAGAAGTTTAAAGCCAGATTTGGATACAAAAAGATTTCCCAAGCTTTAAACATCCCAAGCAGCACTGTGCAAGCAATCATATTGAAATGGAAGGAGTATCAGACCAC
>NC_056502.1:55114344-55136636 GCF_014905685.2 Nematolebias whitei
CTGTGGAAAGCGTGGTCCTGCTGCTCAGAGTGGTGTCTGATTTTAATCTTAAACTGACCACCTCTACTGCATCATCAACAGGAATGCACGTAAAGAGTGATGTGACATCAAAAGAGACCATTGTTTCATCAGTCTCCATGATGACATCCCTCACCTTATCCACAAAGTCCATGGTGTTCTGTATGTGATATTCTGAGAACATTATCCATCCCAAGAAATAGTTACGTTTTGCGGCTTTGATGGAAGTTGTACATTTATTCTTCATCTGCCGAAAACTCAACCAATCAGTGTCTGAGCCAGATTTTCTTGCTGCAGCCCAAAGATGATCTCTCCTGTGCAGGAGGTCAGCTAGTTAAGGAGTAAACCAGGGGCTGTCTCATCCTTTTATTCTAAACTGACGAAAAAGAGCATGTTTGTTCACAAAATACTTTGTAAATGAAACTATTATGAAAATAGTTCCAAGCGATGTTCATGGCATTGGTTAATAGAATATGATGCCAGTCAAAGTGAGATAAATCCCAGAGGAATGACCGTTCATAAAAACTTTTCAAATCCTGTTTTTAAATTAATCTGAGCTTAGGGTGTGGAAGTCTGAGAGCCGATATTAAACAATGATCACTTAAAATGTCAGCAAAAACACCTATACCGGGGAATTTGTGAGGCATATTTGTTAGAAATAGGTCTAAGATGGAACAAATGACACCTGGGTTAAAATTAAATCTCAGGAAGTCCATCAGAGACTCTACTTCCTCAGGCGGCTGACACAAGCTGGACTGGGAAACTCAGTCCTCATCTCCTTCTACGGGTGTGCAGTGGAGAGCATCCTGTGCTCCAGCATCAATGTGTGGCATGGAGGCTGCACAGCTGCAGAAAGAAAAGCTTTGCAGAGAGTGGTGAAGGCTGCACAGAAGATGTTGGAGTCAGTCTCCCCACTATCACAGACATTTACACCTCCAGATGCAGGAAGAGGGCCACCTGCATCATGAAAAACACCACTCACCCAGCACACACACTTTTTGCCCCGCTCCCCTCAGGAAGGAGGTTAAGGAGCATTAAGTCTAGAACCTAGACTGAGGAACAGCTTCTACCCTGAGGCTGTTAGACTCATGAGCCAGCACATTCTGATTTACTTTCTCTCCTCATCCTCCTCGATCTTAGTGCAGTGTTTGATACCATCTCCAACAGCATCCTCCTCCGCAGACTTTCATCCATTGGCATCAGCCATACACCCCTCGCTTGGTTTCAGTCGTATCTCTCAGGCCGCACTCAATTCATCCAACTGAAATCATTCAGATCCCACTCTTTCCCCGTCAATTCAGGTGTGCCCCAAGGCTCTGTCCTGGGGGCCCTTTTTTCATAATGTACCTTCTCCCCCTTGGCAATATCTTCTGTAAATTTAATATTCACTTCCATTGTTTTGCTGATAACACCCAGATCTTCTTAGGGTGCATTCACACCTCCCCAAATGAACCGGACTTCCTAGGAAAACAAGCTAGAGTTTGATTAAAGCGGACTAAACAGGGCTGGTGTGAATGCACCATTGAACTCTGTCACAGAACAAAAAGGCGAACTCTGGCCCGGGCTAAAACCTAGGTCTTGGTCCGGTAGAAGAGAACTCCAGTGCGGTTCGAGTACAGTGTGAATGTAAGCAGACTGGGCCCCACTCCACAAGCAAGAAGTGGAGTACAGCACAGGGCAAATAAACACATATTTCTCTTACCTTATATGGAGCCGTCAGCTGCCTTGTGTGAAAAACAATATTTTCCATGGTTTTCTACCTCAACTTCTGCTCATGCTGAGTCCATTGTTGAAAAATGACAAAATATAACTCCTAAAACTGCTAAAACTTGATGCCACTCCGTTTTTGTTTTTATTTCCAGAAGAAGAAGAAGAAGTGTCTTCAGAGGTTTTTGTGTTGTTTCTTTCAGAAGTTCTTGGTGCAGCGCCACCACAGGCGAGTGGGGGAACAGGTTGGTTCAACAGTTTGGCTCAACTGCACAGTGCAGTGTGAATGCAAACGCAACAATTCAAATGTAAACAAAATGTTATGAATATTGGTCCCCAATCGAACCGAGTCTACCGGACTATCAGGTGTGAAAACAACCTTATTCACTGCACCTAATTCTTCATTTCCTCCTTCTTCCCTTACTTCCTGCTTAGCTGAAATTAAATCCTGGTTTACGTTTAACTTCCTTAAATTAAACAGTGATAAAACAAAGTTTCTACTCATCGGCACTAAATCCACCACATCTAAAGTCAACAGTTATCCCCTTACCATTGACAGCTCCATGGTTTCTCCCTCCCCTCATGTTAAGAGTCTGGGTGTCATTCTTGACAGCACTCTCTCTTTTTACTCTCACATCAATTATCCGGTCTGCATACTTCCACCGTCGAAACATCAACCGTCTCCGTCCATCCTTCTCCCCGCACTCTGCTTCCATCTTGGTCCATAGCTCGGTCATTTCTCAAATTGATTACTGTAACGCTCTCTTATTTGGTCTGCCCCATAAATTACTCCGGAAGCTTCAAATGGTTCAAAATTCAGCTGCCCACATCGTTACCAAAACCCCCTCATTTCACCACATCACCCCAGTTTTACAGCAACTTCACTGGCTTCCAGTCACTTTCAGAATTCAATTTAAAATCCTGTTGTACACATTCAAGGCCATCCATAACCTCGCCCCTCCCTATCTGTCTGATTTCCTGCACATTACCACCCATTCACGCTCCCTTCGTTCTTCCTCTTCTATCCACCTCAACATGCCTCTTGTCCGCCTCAGCACCATGGGACACAGAACCTTTTCTCACTCTGCTCCCCAACTCTGGAACGCTCTTCCCCCAGACATCCACAATATTGACTCCCTTCAGACATTCAAATCACAACTCAAAACTCATCTGTTCAAGTTAGCCTTCTTTCTTTAATTTTGTGTTATTTTCTTCTTGGTTTATTGTTTTTATAACCATTTTGTATTGTTTTATTTTGTGTTTTTAATGTTGTGAAATGTCCTTGGGTGTCTTGAAAGGCGCTAACAAATAAAATGCATCATCATCATCATGAATATCTAACAAGGATAATCACTGTGAAAAATCACATCATGTTGCTGCTGATCTGTTTCATGTTGATGTGTTCATGCATGCTCACCTGCTCACACAGACTCATGTTGGTGCTGTTGTTCGACGTAATGTTTTTATGCTACTAGTGTTTAGTGTATTTTTAGCTGATGTTTTTCTTAGTATCTTAGATCATATTACTGTTTTTCTTTTACATATTATTGTTGGATGTAACTGGGATACTGCGTACATAATTTTGTTCCACCATATGTACCACATGAGATGCGAATGACAAATAAATCTCTCTGACTCTTAATAATAATAAGGTCGTGATCTAAAGTAGGCCACTCCGAGGTATGAAACTCCAGGGCTGAAAATGAGTCCCACTCCAGCCCTGGCAACACCACCAGGTGATCTACCATAAACTATTCCATCACTCAAATCAGTGGTAGATTCACCCACATCATAGAAGTCTTTATGCAGGGAATTAAGTCGTTCCAAGTCTTGCTTCGGTAAAAAAGTCTCTTGAACACACAATACGTCACAGATAGCCAAGAGTGTATTTACAGTTAAGCGACACAAATTATCGGCTTCCTTGTTCCCAACAGGTAGTCCTCGTTCATTGTAATAGACAATATTAATACTCATTATTTAATATTGACTCGGGCATTCATCTGCTCTCCTGCAGAGCGTCCAACACATTAGTGTTGGACACCAAATGTTGCTGATGCACACCAGTAGACCTATCTATCGCTGGTTTCTCTGGACCAATGGGCATCATAGAAACAACAAACATAAACACCAGCTGGCCACAGCTGTGGGCCATACATGTCCATCATATCTTCACATTCAGCAGTGACAAGAAACGAGCTAAACATTTTTTTAGATGAATCGATTTTTTGACATGTCACCGGCTTCCCCAGTTTATCAGTCAGATAACAGCGTAGAGTGTCAGTGTCGAGATTAGGTGCAAATCTTGTTGCAAATACACTCACAACCCTGGTTTTGACCACTGGGATATTGTTATCTGTGCTGGTACCAGTTATTGTCATCTTCTTGCACTGTTTCCCTGATGCACTGTCATTAAAATCCCCATTCCTGGGCTTCGCGGCTTTGTTTTGGACTTTCTGAGGCCTTCGTATCCCCTTCTTTACCATATTGGTCCAGGCCGGGGATTTCAGTGGGTCCTCCAACAGTTGGACTTGTGAGTGGTGTGCAGATGTCACTGGCTCCTGTGACGCTTCTTTGCAATGCGCTGGTACTACACCGGTCCAGTGCATTTGATCAGGATTGCCATGGAGCTTCTCGACTGCATTCATCTGGCGATCCATAGCTATCACTACTGATTCCAGGTTCTCATTCACACTAGCCTGGTTTTCCAAGGCCTTCCTTTGTAGAGACACCTCCAGGCTCATCTGTTCCACCCTGCTGAGTAGGGCAGAGGCATCCATGTTGCCAAATCCCACTGTTGGAAGTTCAACCAGACAGTGCGTAACAAATATACAGATATTTTCACCACACTTGTTAAGCACCCTGAGACAGTCCTTTATGTTGTTAACATCCTTTTGAGGACCTTTGTGTTTGATGTAGCACATCAAAGTTGTGCATAGCTCAAACAATAGCCGCTTGGATGACTCAATCTACTCAGAGGAGAAATTGTTTGAGGCTAATAAAACAATTTCATCCTGAGACAGGGTTCTCATTTTTGTAACAATAAAGCTCAGGAACTCATGCTCCACTATCACATTTCCATTGACAGTTTTAGAAAAGAAAATTTTAAATTTTGAGAATTTATTCCAGTATGTGCTGCACCACCAGAACGTACCTCCGCTATATTGTCCATCAGAGTGATAACGACCAATTTTTAGGCCGATGGTCCTCCTTGATCATGTGAACAGCTACTTTTGGCTGTCACGAGCAAACTGGTTGATCCACTATGAGAAGTTGCTATTTATAAGACTGAGTTTATTGCAGCTCCTGAGACTGAAGAAGTATTTTGGATAAAATATTAAACATTTCAATAAGAATTTTATTTTTATTTATTTCTTGAACCTGTTCAGAGGACCTGACTCACCATTGTTAGATTTTTTTACCTGGATTATTGAGCATGCATCAGGATATTCAAAGAGGTTATTCAAATTAAATGTTAGTTCTGATAATGTGTGATATGTCTACATTTCTCCCACTGTAGTCTATAAATACCAATTTTAAATACCAATTTTTAAAAATGCCGTGTCCTGTGAGTCCATTCAAGGTTTTCAGCATAATATTTATGTTTGCTGTTATTTACAAGGGTTAATAAAAATCAGTTCTGGTCAAACTGAATCATTTCACCTAAACTTTGAATCCATCAATTATATTTAGTTATGAAATTAAAATATATATCTGAATAAACATTGCATTGTGGGTAAATTCCACCAATATTTGATGAGGGTCAAAATGTGGTGACCTTGGGATGCCAGAGGAACTTTGATAATCTGTTTAAAATATAACAGTACCAATAATAATCACAATCAAATCAAACTATGACATAAAAATGTTGGTTCGGTCTGATTCATTGTATTTGAGTTCTCATTAAGAAAATACACCTGTGGATCAGTGGAGTTTTGGACGGACAGTTTAAGCTGAAACTAGGGTGAAGCAGAATAGGGATTTTTTTCATGGTAAAATAGCTTTTCTAAATTCATCCTGCCACATGTTGATAAGTCATGAAGGTGGAGAGGTTCCATCTCATTGATTCCCTACATCCAGGATGTAGGGAACCTTAAAAACTATGACTTGACAATATCTTACTGTTTATGTATGGGGCCAACAAAAACATACTACCTACTAACATTCAAGGGAAATTTGTTAAAAGAGAAAGTAATTATTATCTTAAGGGGATGGAGATGTTTGTGAAGCCGTGGTGTCGCACCAGTCTGAAGATGTGATCCACTAGATCTCAGGGTATTAGATTGTGGAATGATCTGGAGGTTGATATTAAAAATGCCAAAACTATGTACATATTCAAGAAGATGATAAAAATTTGTTTTTAAAAAAAATATTAAGTATAATGTGAGTTCATAAAAATTGTTTACAGTTGATCTTATATTTTAGCTAGGTTTTTATTTTTATTTATTTTTTTTATTAATTCATCTTGCTTTTGTATAGTAATTTTGTTTGGAATATATTTTGGGGACAAGGGGCAGATATTATAAGAACTCATTCTTCTTCTGCTGCCTTTCATTTTATTTCTGTGATTGTATATCTTTTTTCTTTTCTTTAAATTGTATTATATTTGTTGTTTGGATGAAATGAAATGAATAAATAAAACATACATACATACAACTAAAGTGTTTAGTATCCTGATGCATGCTCAGTGTTTAGTGTAAAAATCCAAATAACTGCATCAGACAGCACAACTCCATTCCTGATTTATACCTTCTTTTGTCCATGCCAGCGTGTTGCTTTTAGTTTCACTTTTATCAGCAAGCTCGTTCCTGATACAAAATGAAACGGATTCAAAGATCAGGATAATGCTCAGCTATCACAAGAATTGTATTTTTAGAGCGGTTAGTTGTTTAAGTCTGTTGGATATTTTTTATCTAGACTGGTTCTATGATTTTGATCTGCTCAGAGATGGGATTATAATGAAATTATGAACTGGTTCTGACTGGGTTAAACTGGGCCAGCAGCTCTAAGAGAGTCTCCCTGGGATTCAATGTCTGTCAAGGAATAGAGTTTAATCTGCCACATCACGTAGAAAGGCTTTTGAAGCACCAACTCATATTTCCTAACACATCAGAACCACATAAGATCCATTGAGATCACACTTAGTCACAACCCCTCATACATTGACAGGTTGAGCTCTCCTTCTGTGAAGGAGGAGTCTAGGACCCTATAAATGAGTAATGACACGGGACATCGGAGCTCTTCCGGTGTTATGATCGCGTCAAAGAACGGAGAGGCCAGCGCTGTAAACTGTAACCTTTTCCTACTTTGATTTTAATATAATTGATAAAACTTAATTGACGTTTCCTTGATTTATTGATATTGTGAGTTGCCACTTCTGAGGGAGATTCGAGCCAGTGGGAAAGACGTGGGCTGGAGGGGGTTTCAGGGTCCGGTGGCCTGCAGCCAGCTTCCGTCTTTAACAAGTCCTCCCACAAACCATGGCTCCATCACATCTACAATGATAGGACATTCTAATCATTCTAATAGACACAACAAGCTGAGGTGTCTTTAAATAGAAAGTGGTGGTGGTGGAGAATAATGACTCAACTCCAGTGTTGTATAAAGTACCTCAAAGTGATACTTCAGTGAAAGTACAAGTATCTTACCATAAAATTAATTTGGTAAAAGTTAAAGTCTCCTTTAAAATTATTACTTAAGTAAAAGACTTAAAGTATCGGACGTTTGATGTACTTAAGTATCAAAAGTAAATTTTTCTTATAAAATGCACTTAAAGTAAGAGTATTAAGTAAAAGTAAAAGGTTAGAATTTCCAAAACAACATTTATTGTTTGCAATATCCAGTGACAAAAACTTGGAAAGTCTGAACTGAACAATGAAAGATGAATCTTTAAAAATGAAAGATTGATCTTTAAAAAGTCTGTTTCTAATGAAGTATATTCATTCAACTTTTATTAACCTTTACTAACAAAGCTGTTAGAAAGCTCACGTTGTTGTGTAGTTGGCTTGTTCACTGAGCTCGGTTCTGTTTGGTTATGACTTGTTTCTTTCTGACTAATTAATAATATAGGATATATTATAGGATACTATAGTAGCATAAGAACTATTAGCTCCTATGCTCTTGAAGCAGTTCATGTCCTAGAGAACACCAAACTTCTCCTTTTTAGCAGCTTTCATCATTTTTACACCTATCAGGAATGTGTCTCTACTGTGAGTCAATAACGCTCTATTGTAACAATTGATATATGCATCTAGCTTGTTCACAGCAGGAGTTGCAGGTTTCACACAAACAGAGGGGGAGAGGCTGGGTTTGTGATTGACTTTGACTTCATGCGGCCACTTCTCTCTCACTCACCGACAGACTGGGAGAACAAACAGGCTTTGCCCAATCAGCTTTCTTCTAATTTTAAATTGTAGTAACCAGTAACTAAGATGGTTACGGGAAATGTATTGAAGAAAAAGTACACATTTATAGAGGAAATTTAGTGAAGTGTAGATGAACAGATGGTGCTGATAACGCCAAGGTCGCGGGTTCGATCCCCGTACGGGCCACCAGTTTGTAGATGAACAGATGCTGGGATATATTCATCATTTAACGCGGGTTCCTCATTTTTCTGGACTAAATAAAACGTGCATTGAATTTAAGGAAATGCAAAGTGAGACGTCATTTATATTTGACCCATCAAAATGAATGCGGTCATTTATTTACAGAATCAAATTTAACATCAAACATTTACATTAATTTGGCAAATTATGAAAATAACAATATAAGCAATCAATCAGGAAAAATCATACGGCCATGATTTTTCCGTTGCTGCACCACAGACATTTATAAAACTGTACAACTATGATCTTTTGCCCACATGAATGTGGGTGAGCATTTTACACAGACATTTCTAAATATCTGGAAGAATTTCTACTTGATAGAAAAGTTTAGAGATGGAAAGAAGTTTAGAGGGAGTTAAGATGGTATGTGAGGGAAATTAAGTGTTCACCAGAATCGACACTCTCCGGCTTTCTTCAGCTTTTCCTTACAGTACACTTAGGTGATGAAATCGGCTCCTTTACCTGGAGATGTCTCAGGTGAGATTCCGTTTAACGCACCCTTTCAGCGTCTCAGTAGGATGCTGTTACTCGTCCGAAGTAATGGCGAGGCTCTGTTCGACACATATTCACCTCAGTGGAAAATGTTATAATCCCATGGAACTCGGAAGAGCTTTGTTGTCATGTCAGGAACTCCAACAGCACTCCATCAGAACTTTAGCTCTCGTGTAGTTTACAGAACTCCCACAGAACTCTAGAAGTCTGACAACTCTCCAACTCCGTAACTCTCTGACTCTGTAAGACCAGGAAGTACTGACATTTTAAAGACTCTTTCCCGGTTCACTTTTTGGGATTTTTCATTGGTCAGAAACGACCAGACGGGGTGGGTTTTGTGACGTAAGAGGTTAGAGACAGCGAGAATTGTTATGGGACAGCTCAGAAATGTTCTCACAGACCGAGAGGGTTTTGTTGTGGCGTGTTTAAGAAACAGGTGCAAAACATCTCTATTTACGTCTGAGAGGATTCTAAAACATGACAGTTTTAACATAACAACTTGTTTTTCGTTTGACTGTAACCTTGTAAACGCACACACTTGCTCATTCAAAAGCAGAAATCAGAAAAATGCATAATTACTCTGCAACAGCTTTTAACATGAGAATAAAAATCATTACTCAGTTAATAAAATTGATTAGTTCACTGCAACATCTAAAATGGTTTGAACTAAGACACTTTGATTATCAACATTTGTAAGATAGTAATGATAATAAAAAGAGAGTGTTCTTTTCACTTGAATCTTCAAGAAAGAAAGTCTCAGGATGGGTGAACCTGTATTTATGTATTCAAATACATGAAATGACAGTTCCTGTCCCACAAGGTTCTAAAGGTCAAGAGTTTTGACCTTAGACTTAGTTTCGACGTAGGCCTAGTCCACTACAGAAGTAAAAAGTGAAAGTCGCTAGAAATGTAAATAACGAAGTAAAGTAAAAATAGGTCAAAATTCTACTTAAGTACAGAAACAAAGTATTTCTACTTTTTTACATTACAACAATGCTCAATTAAATTCAATTCAATTCAAAAATACTTTATTAATCTCAGAGGGAAACTAAGTCTTGTTGTAGCTCATCATCCTGGTTTAATGCAGGAGTTGATATAGATGCTGATAGCTGTGGGCAAGAATGAGCTCCTGCAGTGAATCCAAAGAATCTGGCCACAGATACTGATCGGTACACCCGGATCAAGCTTGATGTCAGATCCGGCGGGTCTCTCGGTCCTCCTGGGCAGTAGGACTGCCCAAATCCCGGACAGAATTCCTCCCTGAGTGATGGTCACTCCTCCCAGCAGTCTGCTGAGTTCCTCGTCACCACGGACAAACAGCTGAAGGTGTCGGGGGATGATCCCAGTCCTCATGTTGTCACGAGCAGAATTTCCCACCACCTCCAGGATCCTGGCAGTCAGGTACTCCAGCACCGCCGCCAGGTTGACGTAAATTCATCCACGGCGCCTCCTTTTCAACTCATTTGAGATTTGGGGCTGTAGCTGAGATATTATTTGAGGATTTGAGATGTTAATCAGCTGCTGCTGGTTGTTTAAAAAAAAAACACCTTGTTGCCATGGTTACACATCATAACAACTGTCTAAAAGTAAAAAGCTTTCAGTGAAAATCCTTCCAGCTGCACAGCATCTGATACCAGAGGAAGTAATTATCTGAACAAAGCGATTTAAATCCACAAAAAAGAGGAATTAAAGTTTTCAAAAGCAATAACTCAGAACTAATGTGACAGAGCTGCTCCAACATGCAGCCACCTCGAGCAGCGCAATTCTAGAACCATCACTGTACATCATCACTGATCAATCACTGTAAACTAATCTTTGTAACTGTTTGCACACAGATGGACTTTCACATTAAATATAGAAGCACTCACTTGATGACCCGCTTTCACCTGCTCCAGAACTTTGCTGTAACAAACTTCTTCTGTGTCGTGAATCTGCTGGATCTAAACAAGGCCACAAAAGAAAACATTTTCATAATTCAATATTCACCATAGACAAATAATCTGCTTTGGTTACAGAACATTCCCAATACTATATCGTTATTCTTTGTTAATCAAGTGATGACAAATGATCATCAGATCATTAAACTGTCTATGGAAACAGAACTATGAGCTTGTCTTTATGTAAAATATGTTAATATAGAAACAAGCAAAGCATTAGTGAATATACTCATGAATAGAGTAAACAGTATGAGTTAAGGCTACTAGTTTACCTTGTTGATGGTTTTAATGCCAACAAAGGTTTGTCCAAGAGGCACGGGTCTGAAGCGACTGTCAAAGAAAAACAGGCCGATGTAGGGGTTGACATGCAGGAAGGAGGCCACATCCAGATAGTTGGGCAGGGTGGCCGACAGTCCCAGAATCCTGATCATACTCTGCGTGGACTCCACCTGTCCATCAAACAACAGTGGAAAAGTTAAAGCACAGTTGTGTTTTCATCCAGAGACAAAGCTACATAACAATGGAACAGGTTCCTAAAACAGCCTCGTGACCAGCTTTCATATGGACGGGGTAATGAATGACACATTCTGGTGTAGCATAACCGGTCTACATGTGCTTTGTGGATTTGGAGAAGGCGTTGGACCGTGTCCCTCGGGGAACCCTGTGGGGGGTACTCTGGGAGTATGGGGTACCAGCCCTTTGATACGGGCTGTTAGGTCCCTGTACGACCGGTGTCAAAGCCTGGTCAGCATTGCCGACAGTAAGTCGGGCTCGTTCCCGGTGAGAGTTGGACTCCGCCAAGGTAGCCCTTTGTCACAGATTCTGTTCTTAGCATTTATGGACAGAATTTCTAGGCGCAGCCAAGGTGTTGAGGGGAACTGTTTTGGTGGCCTTAGGATTGCGTCTCTGCTTTTTACAGATGATGTAGTTTTATTGGCTTCATCAGATCGGGATCTACAGCTTTCGCTGGAGCAGTTCACAGCCGAGTGCGACACGGCCGGGATGAGGATCAGTTCCTCCAAATCCGAGGCCATGGTCTTGAGCCAGAAAATGGTAAAGTGCCCACTCCGGGTCAGAGAGGAGGTCCTGCCCCAAGTGGAGGAGTTCAAGTATCTTGGGGTCTTGTTCACGAATGAGGGAAAAATTGAACGTGAGATCGATAGGCGGATAGGTGCAGCATCTACAGTGAAGCGGGCGCTGTACAGGTCTGTCGTGGTGAAGATATAGCTGAGTCAAAAGGCGAAGCTCTAAATTTATCGATCAATCTATGTTCCTACCCTCATCTATGGTCAAGAGCTTTGGGTTGTGACCGAAAGAACGAGATCTCGAATACAAGCAGCCGAAATTAGTTTTCTCCGCAGGGTGTATGGGCTTTCCCTTAGAGATAGGGTGAGAAGCTTGATCATCCGGGAGGGACTCAGAGTAGAGCCGCTGCTTCTCCACGTTGAGAGATGCCAGTTGAGATGGCTCGGGCATCTGGTTAGGATGCCTCCTGGACGCCTCCCTGGTGAGGTGTTCCGGACACGTCCCACCAGGAGGAGACCCAGAGGAAGACCCAGGACATGCTGGAGGGACTATGTTTCTCGGCTGGCCTGGGAACGCCTCAAGATTCCCCCAGAGGAGCTGGCCCAAGTGGCTGGGGAGAGGGAAGTCTGGGCCTCTCAACTTAAGCTGCTACCCCCGCGACCTGACCCCAGATAAGCGGAAGAAAATGGATGTTTGGATGGACATTCTGTTGTGTTCAAAAAAGCACAATGAGCATCATCTGTAACAGCATTGAGGGAGCAACCATAGAGTTAAATGATCGCCACATATTATCTATTAATATGACAGGTTTAGGTAGCCTGTTGAAGCTGTGACTTTGTTAGGCAACTGACACACCTTGGCCTAGTAAACAGGGTGGACATCCTCCCTCCCAACCCTGGCAGTGTGAACCCACCATTTTGTACGCTATTCAGAGTATGGATGAGTTATTCTGAATCAAACACCAGCAACTGGTCTCCTTAGTTTCTAGACATTTAAAGACCATTGTTGACAGGAGACGAGAAGCTTCACACGGTCCAGTCCTAACCTCTTTCTTGTGTTTTCACTGTACAGTTTCTCACTTTCAACATTTAATGTTTATTATGCTACATAACAAATGAACTTTGGGTTTATAAAATGTGGAAGTTTGCTTTTTGTTTACACAATGCCTGAACTTCTAACAAAAGTTAAATTTTGTTACTTGAGGTTTGGTTTTTTGGTTTTCCCCCTAAATGTTTTGGAGTCTATGGCGAGAATCAACTGAAGGATTAGCTTTCTGCTTGGACAACCTTTTTTCCCACTAGGTCTGAGTTTGTGAGATCTTTGTCTCTTGTGGAGTTATTGAACGCCTTGTGTAGTTTAACCTGGTTTTGATGTACCCATTTAACAATTGGCTCTTTTTGTCCTTTGCTGATTTTTGATTTGGTAGACAACTGGAGACAGTTTGTCTGTTATCAGGTGGGGTCCAGTCCACCTGGGCATCAGTTTGCGGGCGAGAGTTCCGGTCCCGGACTCTCTTTTCCCGGTTGTGGGGGCGAACGTGTAGTACCAGACCCTATCTCCCACTTGGAGTTCCTCGTGAGAGGCCTTTTGGTCATAGTACGCCTTTCGTCCTTCAGCGGATTTTTCCAGGTTTTTCTGGGCAAACGCAAAGGTGTTTTTAAGGTGTTCTTCCAAGTCATTCATGTATTGTTGTGTGGTGTAGGCTGTTGCCATGGCGGCATCGCCTGGTTGGTACAACAGGTGTAGAGGGAGAGTCATTTGTCGACCAGTCATCATCTCGAAAAGAGAGATGCCAGTCGATGTGTGTGGAGTGGCCCTTATGGCCATAAGGACCAGAGGGAGTTTCACGTCCCAGTCCTTGTGGTTTGAAGTTTGGATGATGTCTGGGTCAGTCAGCATAGGTTGTACAGAGACTGTGTTGTCAGCCGGCTTGGCTGCAGCCTGTGCACGTGTGACTGCCATTACCTCGGCTGTAGGTTGTACTGACAGAGTTGCGAGCAGCCAGGAGGGGTCAAAGGACCACGTAGGGCCGTCCACGGCTCTGTCCTTGGCTAGGAAGTCTGCAAGGTCATTATACCGCTTGTCATCGCCTAGGACTCTTGAATGTCCTAGAACCTTTTTCCAGTAGACCTGTAGGTCATGTGATGTCACCAAGTGATCACATACCATGAAAAGCTCTTTGTGTTTGACCACTTTCTTGATGCTTGTGAGAAAGCTGTTCTGTTTCCACAGAGCGAGATGACACAAGAAACTAAGTCGAGCGTAATTAGAGTCCATGCAGATGACTAGCGTTTGGATGGAGCGTTCTACTGCCATCTGGAGAGCTATTAGGATTCCTGCTATCTCAGCGTACTGAGAAGTCTGAGAGCCTAATTTATAGCTAAAAGTGACCTCTTGTTGGTCTGGGAGGAGAATCCCTCTAACACCTGATTTGCAGGTTTGTTTGTGGTGGAATGAGCATCCATCCACATACAATGTTGTCATATCTTTGCAGATATTGCTATCAAAGTAGTGGTGATTCGGGTCATCACTTACTGAGGGTTTTTCCGCACCTGGCGGATGGGTGGCAGGTACATCTTGTGTACACTCCTGGCAGAGTGCCAGGTCGGTGCCCAAATGTGACTTCTTGTTTTGTCCGTAGCGGATGTCTAGGTCAAAACTTTGAAGCGCCATGAGCCACGTGGCTACCTGTGACTTTGTCACCACACCATCTCTGATGCGTTGGCTATTCAGGAAAGTTACTGGCTGGTGTTGTGTTTTAACAATGATTTTTTTGTCCACCGATGTAACTGGAGGTGTTTAACTGCCCACACAGTGGTCAGTAGAGCTTTCTCACAGTCTGAGAACTTTAATTCGGAGCCTGCCATTGTCTTACTGCCACCACACACTTGTCTTTGTCGTGCATCTGGTACAGACCTGCACTCATGCAGTGAGCTGAAAAGCCCACTTCCAGGTGAAACTCTTTGTTGTAGTCTGGATAGACTAGACATGGGGCTGACTTGAGTCTGTCCCTGAGAGCGTTCATTGCCTGCTGTTGGTTATCAGTCCAGACAAATGGGACGTCTTTCTTTAAGAGTTCAGTCAGTGGTTTCACAAGGTCTGCATAGTTCTCTATGAATTGGCGTGAGTAGTTACACACGCCCAGAAAACTTTGTAGTTCTCTGAGATTGGTGGGGACTTTGAGATTGTCTAGGCCTTGGGTGCGAGTCAATTGTGGTTGTACTCTTTCTGGACCTACTAGTAGGCCAACGTAGTCCACCTTGGTCCTGCACCACTGGCATTTTGACAGTGAGATTTTAGCACCAGCAGTAATCAGTTGATTCAGAACGTGGTCGATCTCAGCCAAGTGTAAGTCCAGTGTTGAATGCCTCAAAAGGACATCGTCCACGTAGATCAGCGTCCCACGTTCATGGGCATCTGGACATGCTTTTTTCAAAAAGAAGTTGAACTCAGCTGGTGAGTTAGCGTAGCCAAAGGGGCACCTGGTGAAGGTGTATTGTCGGCTACCAAAAGTGAAAGCTAGTTTGTGTTGGTCCTCGGCGCGCACAGGAATGGTCCAAAAACCAGAGGCGACGTCGAGGGTGGAAAAGTACTTACCATCAGTGACCTTGGGTAGTTCCTGTTGGATCTGGGTCATTGGCCACCTAGATAAAGGAACTTGTTTGTTTAGCTTTCTGTAGTCTATGGTAAGTCTCCACTTACCATTTGGTTTCAAAACTGGCCATAAAGGCACAGAGTAGGTGCTATTACAATGTCTGATTATGCCTTTATCTAAAAGGTCATCAATGATTGCTTTGACAGGTTGATGTGCTGCCAGGGGAAACTTGTATTGTCTGACAAATGTAAGCGGTGAGTTTGGCGGAGTTGGGGTGCTCACTGTGTGGAGCGAGGTCAACCCACAATCCATTGAGTCAGTCGAGAATGACTTCTCATATTTCATGAGAACTTGGCGGAGTTTGTCCCTTTCTTCATCAGTCGTCAGGGTGTCGGCTTGGGCGACCACCTGTTCAATCTGTGAAGCGATTGTCAAGGGTTCTTGATGTTTGAGGAGCTCCAATGAGTCTCTTTCTGTGCCGTTAAGACCTGTCTATAGGTAGGACACTATAGGTTTGAGGTCCTGAATCGACATCATTGGTTGAGAAGAGAGCTATGGCCTGTGTTGGTTTCGTGAACCAAACTGGACCAGTCTCTTGACTCGATACCAGGTTGTCTGGGAGTCCTCCCAGAAATAGAATGCCAAGATCAAAATCATGAAAATCTGTGGAGATCAACCATCCTAGCCTTGTGTTTCTCGGGATCCGTACCTCCTCTGTGCCTGTGTTGCACACAGCAACAGATGTGGTTCTGGAGTCGAGGCTCACTTGGCTTGCAGCCTCAATGGACAGTCCTAGTTTGAAAAACGTAGGAAATGGTTGAAAGTACACCTGTTTAAGGCTAATAGCTTGTCCTGCCATGATGTGGACTCGTACCATTAGGTTTGTTACCTGAGGTGGTACTGAGATGTTTTGGTTGGTAGCAACCTGGCAGACCTCTGGAATGGTCTGTCCA
The DNA here is from genome assembly GCF_014905685.2 of Nematolebias whitei. Classification (NCBI taxonomy): domain Eukaryota; kingdom Metazoa; phylum Chordata; class Actinopteri; order Cyprinodontiformes; family Rivulidae; genus Nematolebias; species Nematolebias whitei. Next base: position 55,130,675 of record NC_056502.1, read on the forward strand.
GCCATAAGGTTTGCTGTGTCTAGCACAGGAGGATCCTTTTTGGCTGGTTTTAGTGACCACAGCACATTGTGGCTGGTGTCCACTCGGACACCTACTCTTACCAAGATGTCAGAGCCTATGTAGGTTGCATGTGGTAAGTCTGGGACCACGAGGAATAGGTGGACCAGTTCCCGTTGGTTCCAGATCAGTTGCAGGTTAATGACTCCTTTTGCAGTCATCACTCGTGAACTGTTGAAATACAATGGAAAGCAGAAAGCTTTCTCGATCAGAACTGGACCCAAATGTTTTTTAACCAATGTTTTGTAGAAAGCTTGGTTAATAACTGATTTATCTGTCCACAGTGACAGTACAGCATCTTTGGTGTGGGATCCTTGGACCTCTACACCTTTAACTACCAACGGTAGGTAGTATCCGGTGGGCTCTGACTGTCTCAGCTCGCAGAGGAGGCTTTCTTGTTCAGTCAGAGTTGGGTTCACCGGTTGGGTCTCTTCGGTTTCACATGCTTTTAAAGGCTTACTTACTGGGACTGTGTTCTCTGCTGAGAGGTCCTCGGTGCCGTCTGCTGTGCCTGCTGTTGGGCAGTCTGTGACTGTCTCAGGAGGCATGAGTATTGGCAGGGGTTTGCTCACTCTGGCCCACATTGTCTGTTCACCATAATCTATAATGGCCTCAAAGCGATTTATAAAATCCTGGCCGATCAAAAATGGGAATGAGTCAACCGTAGACACATGTACCAGGTGGTATAGTGTCATCTCGCCAACCTGCATGTGAACCATAGCTATAGCTATTAGGGTTGTCCTCGTCTCTGCGAGGCCCTGCAGTTCTATAGCATGTTCTATGAGAGGTATTTCCCTGTGAACACCGTTAGCGGCGGTCCTAAGCTCCTCGAACAGTTTGGCTGACATAATAGTTATGTTGGCTCCACCGTCCAGTAGGGCTTAATGTGTGGGGACTCCTTCAAGTGTGATCGACAGGTAAACTTTTTTAGCGACCCCCTTTCTGATCAGGTTACACAGGAACCTTGTAGGTTTTGGCCAACGTTTCTTCTTACGTTTACCTTTGCCTGTGTAATCCCGGTTTGTCTGAACCGTTGGTGCAGTCGCTGCTGCTCCTGAGAGTTCGGTTTTTGACGGGCCTCCGTCATTGATGTATGAGATCACCAACTCTCTGTGTATTGAGGGGCTCTCATTGTTTGTAACAACAAGGTCCTGGTGGCTGTCCGTGACAGCGGCAACGTTGTTGTTTGTGTCACCTTGATTTATCTGAACCGTTGGCACAGCTGTTGCTGTTTCTGAGGTTTCAGTTTGTGACGGGTCACCGTCGGTGACGTGTGAGTGTACCCCCCCTTTTTCTGGTGAGGGCCTGTCAGAGTTTACAACAACAATGTCATGGTGACTGTCTGTGACAGCAGTAACGGTGTTGTTTGTGTGTTCTGACTCATCAGCAATGATATTGCCACACAACGCATCAGGTTGTTTGTCCGTGGCAACACCTTTCAAACATTTCCAAGAACCGACGCACACTCTCTGTCTCGTCCGAGCTTAGAGGTCTGGGGCTCTCTTTCTGGACCCACTGCTGTTTCTTTTTCATCTCAGGCTGTTCAGGCCGACGTGGAGGGGGAGCAGGTCCCCTCCTCTGGAGTTTCCAGTGGGATCCCTGGTTGTATGGGTCACCTTTGGTGCCATACTTTTTACCCTTAGGGCGTGCACCCCCCTTCTGGCACAGTTGTTCATCCTCTGGTTTCTTGGGAAACCATTTAGGATCTTGTCTGGACTGTTGTGGTTTGGCTGCTGGGAAACCTCGTTTCCTCTCGCCTTTTTTGGGAGAGGGAGCTGAAGCTCTCGTCCCTTCCAATTCTAATGACTGGGCAGGAATCCTCTCACCTGGGAAAACCTCAATGGGTGTTTTGGCCTGTGAACGGGCCTCAAAGACATTCACAGCACAATTTTTTATCTCACCGACGGTTTTCTCTTTGAATTTAGCCATCATCTGCACTGACATCCTTATGTCAGGGTGGAGATTTTTGCTGAAAACGAACTTAAACGCTTCCTCCTCCTCCATGCCGGTTTCGTTCCTGTAACCAAAATAAGCCTGCAAAATTCTGGAATAATATGCCCTTGGGTGCTCACTCTTACCTTGCATGACCTTGTCGGCAGCTGGATATCTGCCAGGTCCCGCGCAAGGGGTATACTCTTTCATAAGAGCAGCACATAACAGGCAGTAATCCTTTCTTGTGGCATCAGGTTGACGCTGTATGAAGGAAAACACCGTCCTGGCTGAAGTGAGCCTGATTAAACCTACTTTAGCCTCAACTGTAGCGTTGGGATAGCTTCTTAATTGGAAGTCAAGGTCGTGCAGATAGGCCTTAGTGTCGGTCGAACCCAACGGCCCCGGCTCAAAGCGTTGGACATAATTTGCGATTCTATGCAATTCCGCTATCGAGAGCGGAGGCTGAGGAATTGGTGTTGTTGGAACAAAATAATCACGTGGACGTGATTCACCAGACTCACGTGGAGGTGGCAGAAGGGGATTATGCGTAGGAGGTACAGCAAAATCCTTCTGAGGTGGTGGTGGGTGACCTGGACTCAAACCCAGTTCGTCTTTGAGTTCCAGACATCCTTGCCCCTCGTCAGAGATTTTATTTGTGGCTGCGGCAAGTTTTGCCTCACAGGCTGCTAAGCGTTCACGTGATGTATGACACTCACTTTGTAAGCGCACGCCTTGTTGGACTAACACCGCTTTTTCCAATCTGCACTCGTCCAGAGATTGTGGTGTGAGCTGCACTCGGAGGCCTAGTTCACTACAATAAACTAAAAACATTTTTGTCCTAGAAAATAATTTTGGTTTCATATTTGTTTTCATTCAGTCAACCTTTATTTATAGAGGTTAATCCCATTGAGACTCTGCGACTCATTTACAAGAGAGACACAATTTTTTTTCCCCTCCCTTGTCCTGTCCAGCATTGTGACACTCAGAATTATTGTCCGAGTATCAAAGTGAGGTCCAACAGATTTACTTTCACAAGCAGAGCAGCTGGCCTTAATGCTCCACTTGATATATAAATTAAATTTCATTAGAATTTGCTTTGGGTTTGTTTCAGATGTAATGGACACGGATGAAAAACAAAAAAGAAAACGAAGCAGAAAAGTGGGAGAAGGGTTAAAAGGTAAAGAAGGAGATAGGAATAGAGAGAGAGAGGTATAAAGAGAACACAAATCAACATCATTGAAGTCTGCCTCTAGACCTGCGGAAAGAAAAAACAAGACAAAACCAAGAAACTACACAACAAACAACATATATAATGATACTTATAACATCATTAGAAAGTACTTTATACAGTACATGGTACGGGTGTAACGGTACACGTGGGTGTACTGAACCGTTTCGGTACGGCATGTTCGGTTCGGTCCACCTGCGTACTGTTTCGGTTATTTTTTAACTCATTAAATTTTATTAACGAGCGATTATGCGCCGCGGAACTCAAATTCCTGAGCATGTTTCAGCACGGCACTATTATCTTGAAGCATGTGTAGCATTAGCAGCCTAGCATCTCGTTGCGGTCTCCTGTTTGGGAACATTATGTCTTTCTTATTAAAAGACAAGTGAACAAATCCAAAGCTGTGTATCGACGTTGTTTCACAGAGATTGGATCTGAAGCAGCAACAAGTCTAACTTAACGCTCTTGAAACGACATCATCCGAATGTGAACATCTCCTCTACAAGCAAGAAAAGCAGTTTGTTGCAAAGACCGATGTCAAGTAATGTCACATTTGATGAAATCGTTCCCTGCCTATGGGCTGCAGGTGTAAAAGATTTATACTGTATGCTGTGATTAGAATAGAGTAAAACATTGCATGATGTGATTATATGAAATTTATACTGTATTCTGTGATTAGAATAAAGTAAAACATTGCATGATGTGATTATATAAAATTTATAATGTATTCTGTGATTAGAATGGAGTAAAACATTACATGAGGTGATTATACAAGGTTCTGTGTTGTGGGATTGGGAAAAGTAGTGCTGCATGTTGGAAGCATGTTAAGTTAAAAATAGTCAGTGCTCAGAGCAGAGAGCCTGAAAACATGCCTGGTCGCATTCCAGGATAAATAAGGAAGCTGTAATGAGGCCCATGTGTTACTATCTGAGGAGCTGAGCAGAACAACTCCGTGCCTTAAAAGGGCATGAGCTGTAAGCTGTAAAAAGAATCACGTGTCAGTAACTGAGGAGCAGAACAGCAGAACAACTCAATACCTTAAAAGGACATAGTTGAGGGACAATCTATTGTGTTCCATGAAACCAACCTACCTAAAGAGCTGAGGCCAATCAGAGCATGACACCAGAATGGTACGAGGGAACTGGTTCTGGCTGTATAAGCCAGGCATAGCAACAGGGGAGTGCTGAATGGACTGTGGAGTTGACAAGACAGGATAATATAGCTATCGCCCCAGGAGCCACTCAGAGGGAGATGGACAGCTCAGAAGGGATTTCTTTTTCATCAAGATAGGAATACTCCCTTGTTCAGCCGAGCTGATGCCAGACCAGACCCCTCAAGATTAGGACTGCTTTTGGGGGCAGGGTGGTCTCTTCCAGGGCTCTGGAGGAGATATTTCTCTTGCCATTTTCCAAAGGTCTTTGGGCAGAAATGGTGAGCGACCCCTAACATATTGTCCAATTGCAAAATTTTATACAAAATAACAGTATTTTTCCATAACTGAGAAGGAGAATTTAGATTAAGAGATCTAAAAAAGTTAAATCTGGTCCTCTGGACATTCAAAAAACCCCAAAACAAAGCAAAACAACAAAAAATGTAGAAACGTTTCGTCTCTCGTCCGAGAGACTTCTTCAGTCTGAGGTACTGTTTTCAGCTCAGTCTCTTAAATAGCACCTTCTCAGAGTGGATCAACCAGTTTTGCTGCTGACAACCAAAACCAGCTGATCACATGCTCAAGAAGGACCATCAGCCTAACAATGGATCATTAGCACACTGATGGCTGTGTACTATTCACAGAGGGCTGAGTGATACTAGCAATCACAGCATTGTAAGAGGGGGACAGTTGAACCCGGAGGCATCTTCATCCCTGAAAGAGTGACCGCTGGCCTGGAGATGAGTGTAGACCGCAGAGTCCTGGCCTGATGATGTTGATCTTCTGTGCTGGGCCATCCTTTTGGCCAGTGGCTGTTTAGTTTCCCCGATGTAAGACTGATCACAGCCCTCCTGACACTGAACAGCATACACAACATTACTCTGTTTGTGCCGGGGGACTGGATCTTTGGGATGAACCAGTCTTTGCCGTAATGTATTTTGGGGTTTAAAAGCCACTGGGACGTTATGTTTAGAAAATAAACGTCTCAGTTTCTCTGATACTCCCTCAACATATGGAATGACCACTGGTCTGGGTCTGGGTTCCTCCTTTTCACCTGTTGGCTGACTGGAGTCCTGTTTGGGTTTCTTCTCTGCTTTCAGGAAGGCCCAGTTAGGATATCCACATTGCTCTAGAGCCTGTCTTGTGTGGGATTTCTCCTTCTGCCTGGCTCCTGAGCTAGTGGGGACGCTGTCTGCTCTGTGATACAGAGTCCTGATGACTCCTAACTTGTGCTCCAAAGGGTGATGGGAGTCAAACTGCAAATACTGGTCTGTGTGGGTGGGTTTGCGGTACACCTCAGTTTGCAAATGTCCTCTATCAGAGACTGAGACCTCACAGTCCAAGAAAGCCAACTTGCCATTTTTTTCATCTTCTCGTGTGAACTTGATGTATTTATCCACAGAGTTGATGTGGTCAGTAAAATGTTGGACTTCCTGAGATTTGATTTTAACCCAGGTGTCGTCAACATACCTGAACCAATGACTTGGTGGTGTCCCTGAAAAGGACGTCAAGGCTCTCTTTTCTACCTCCTCCATGTACAGGTTGGCAACAATAGGAGAAACTGGAGACCCCATAGCACACCCATGTTTCTGCCT
>NC_056502.1:55136736-55143809 GCF_014905685.2 Nematolebias whitei
CCCAGAGGGAAATTAAATGTAATTCATCATCCTGGTTTCATTAAAGAGTTGTTCTAGATGCTGATGGCTGTGGGCAGGAAGGATCTCTTGTAGCGTCTGTCTTACAAGGGATCTGAAGAAGTCTCTGGCTGAAGACATATATATATATATATATATATAAATATTAAAATAGATTAATGTATATATGCATAAACAAATATAAAGTTCTTGTTGTAGGTTTTGGTTCTTTGTTAAAAGCAAAAATTAAGGAGTATACAGTTTTTCTAAAACTACAGCCACTAAAAAACGCAGCATATGTGATAGAAGCACAGCAGCAGTGTTTGTTTTGCCATTTTTACACGAACCTGGTAATAAGACATGTCTGTACATTAAACAAACAAGAATAATTATTAATCCATGTTTATTTTCAAATCAACACTTTAACGTTCACTTGTATGTAAGGAAGGCTGGGGAGGTAAAAAAAGATTAAGGGGTGGAATTAGGATAAGTTACAGCTCATGAGGGACTCCATCAGAGCATCTCTGACACCTCGGCCCTGCTCTCCATCTTGTGGGACAGCTACCAGGACGGGCTGTGCGGCTGGTTCTGCTTCAAGTTCACGGAGGTCATCCATTTTGGTTGTGTGTTGTTTTCCAGCTCTTCTTCTAATACATGTTAGTGGTGCTTAGAAAAGAGCTTAATGTAGCACTACCGCCACCAGCTGGTAAGGTGCGTTGATATTAATAATCCGCCCACTAGAGGTGAACAATCCGCCCACTAAACGGGAACTATAGGCAAAGTGGAGACACAAAAATAGAGGTCCCACTAGAACCGGACACAACAGGCTACAACAAGAACCAGACCTGTGGATACCAGGCTTTTGTGTCCTGTGGGGACGGGTTTATGGGTCCTCACATCCACTATTGAACATTTTTATGGAGAAACCTTATAGTGATAAGCATGCTCACACTAATGTTTAGATTCAGGTGTCTATCAGATACACACTCAGTTGGGTTGTGGTGGACATCAAATATATTTTGTATTACCATGTACTGTATAAAATACTTTCTAATGATGTTATAACTGTCATTATATAAGTTGTTTGTTGTTGTGGTTTCTTGGTTTTGTCGGGTTTTTTTTTTTTCTCTTTCCGCAGGTCTAGAGGCAGACTTCAATGATGTTGATTTGTGTTCTCTTTATCCCTCTCTCTCTCCTCTATTCCTATCTTCTCCTTTACATTTTAACTCTTCTCTCACTTTTCTGCTTTGTTAACTTCTTTGTTTTCTGTCCCCGTGTCCATCACATCCAAAACAAACCCAAAGCATATTCTAATACATTTTAATTTATATATCAAGTGGAGCATTAAGGCCAGCCATAATGCTCTGCTTGTGAAAGTAAATCTGTTGGGCATCACTTTGACACTCAGACAATAATTCTAAGTGTCACAATGACGGACAGGACAAGGGGGAAAAAAAAAATAAAAAAGATTGTAAACAGTCTGTTGCTGCTTATTGTTCTGGTTCTGACTGTTATTGTATTTATTAAGATTTTTATTATTGTTAGTATAGTTTATTTATTGTAAAGAGTGCTGTTTATTTAAAATATCATCCAAATGGGTCGCGACTTACTTTATTTATTTTTATAAAAACATACTGTTTACTTGACATATTTTAAAAAAAAACATTTTGTAAGTCTTCATTTTGTCTTTTTTTGTACCGAAAATGACCCGAACAGAGCCCTCCTTGAAATTGAACCGAAATGTGATTTTAGCGTACCATTACACCCCTAGTACATGGTAATACATGATATATTTAGTGGCCACCACAACCCAATTGACTGTGTATCTGATAAACACCTGGATCTAAACACCTGTGTGAGCATGCTTTTCAATGTAAGGTTTCTCCATAAAAATGTTTAATAGTGGATGTGGGGACCCACAGACCCGTCCCCACAGACCCATCCCAACAGGACACGATGGTAACACAGGGAAGACTGGAGCCATGGAGCCATGGAGCCACAGACACACAGCGGTCCCCAGAGCTCCGGGAGCCACCAACAGGGACACCCACACCCCGCAGAGAGAGAAGCAAAGGGAAGCCCCAGGTGATCCACAGCAACCATAATGCAGAAACCCTAGGAGGCTGCAGCAACGAGTCCACAAGCCCCGCCGGCAACCCACCCCTCCAGAGTAGATCCGGCCATGGACACCGAGCCCCAAGTCCCGAGGTCATACCACCCCCAACAGAGGTCCGACAGAGCCAGGGCACCCAGGCCCCGGCAGGCAGCCACCAGAGCTTGCCGGCACACACCCAGCCCCAGATGCTGAGAGCTGCCAATGCACCAGCGGCAGGGGGGCCCACCACCGGAGGAGAGCGCAACAGGGGGACATTGACCACACATTAAATGGAGGGCCCAAATTGATCCAAGAGAGGGGACAACACCAAACCCAACCCGAGACATAAACAGGCACACACAGACAGCCTGACAGAGACAGTCCATGGGTCCCACCCATCTGACAGCGACCGCAAGCCAGCCCCGGGCCGGGGGCCAGAGCAGCAGCATGCGGCAACTGAGGAAGGCCGGCCCAGCACATCAAGGACCAGGCATCCCAACAGCCCTACACCACAAGCCCGGAGAAGCCCAAGCACACCACCTACACCCCCCCCCCCCCCCATACACACAGCACCCTCCACCGCGAATGTCACATCAGGCCGACCAGCCAGCACCCCGTCAAAGCAAAGCCATGCCCCCGATCACCGCCATACACCACCAACGACCACACACACACAACCACAGCCGACCCCCCGCCAAAAATCGGCAGCCACCCCAGCCAAAGGGCCGGCCATGGCAACTAGGAACCTTGATCAAAAAATCCAAACAACCCAGGGAGAACCGGAGCACCGGCCCCATCCCCAATCACACCTCCAAGGCCAACACCCACCCACAGCCCAGAACCCAACCAAGCGGCCTACCCCCCCTCCCTGCCCCCGACCCCAAACGTCAAACGGAGAACTGGGATGTAAGGAAAAAAAAATTATATATATATAAAAATAATTAACAGGAAGACCCCACTTTTCCCTCCTCCCACTCAAATGAGGTGTTGACACATGTTGTTATATAGTGCATTTAAAATAGGGGGGATGAGGCGGCGACTGGCACAGACCGTCCCCCTCCCCAGAGAGCAGGCAGTACCCTTCAGAGACCTGATTTTAACAAAGAGTGATGTCAACAGTGGACAAAAAGAGACAATCATGAAGGTGCGCACAAACTGAGAATTTTGAAACCAGCCACTAGGGAACACAAGCCAGTGTATCTCTTGTGCCGGTCCCAAGCCCGGGTAAATGGTGAGGGTTGTGTCAGGAATGGCATCCGATGTAAAGCACTTTTGCCAAAACAATATTGCGAGTTCATCAAAGCGAAACATACCGGATTAGTCGAGGCCCGGGTTAACAACGACTGCCACCGGTGCTGTTGACAAACAGGGTGCCAGCGGAATTTGTGCTAATGTTAGTCGAAGACCACGAGGAGAGAAACGTGTCAGGAGACAGAGGGAGAAGAGGAAAGTGAAGAATGTAGGACTGAGGGTTGCAAATCTAAATGTGGGGACAATGACAGGCAAAGGTAGAGAGCTGGCTGACGATGCAGAGAAGTAAGGTATATGTTTTATGTGTCCAATAGACCAAGTGGAAGGGCAGCAAGGCTCGCAGCATTGGAGCAGGGTTCAAACTGTTTTACCATGGTGTGGATAGAAAAAGAAATGGAGTAGGGGTGGTCCTGAAGGAGGAGTTGGCAAAGAATGTAGTAAAGGTGAAAAGAGTGTCAGATAGGGTGATGTGCCTGAAGGTAGAAGTAGGAGGTCTGATGCTAAACATTGTCAGTGGTTATGTTCCACAGGTTGGATGTGATGGAGAGGAGAAAGATATATTTTGGAAAGATCTGGATGAAGTGATAGAGAGTATTCCCAGGGAGGAGAGAGTGGTGATTGGAACAGACCTGAATGGACATGTTGGTAAAGGAAACAGAGGGGATGAGGAAATGATGGGTAGGTTTGGTGTTAAGGAAAGAAACCAAGAAGAACAGAAGGTGGTGGATTTTGCCAAGAGAATGGAAATGGCTATAGTCAATACCTATTTCCAAAAGAGGGAGGGACATAGAGTGACCTATAAGAGTGGAGGAAGGGGTACGCAGGTCGACTACATTCTGTGTAGAAGAAGAAACCTGAGGGAGATTGGAGACTGTAAGGTTGTGGCAGGGGAGAGCGTGGCCAGACAGCATCGGATGGTTATGTGTAGAATGACTGTTGTTGTGATGAAGAGAAAAAGAGTAAAATCAGAAAAGAAGACCAAATGGTGGAAGCTGAAGAAGGAAGAATGTTGTGAGAAATTCAGAGAGGAGCTGTTAAAGGCTCTGGGTAGTAAGAAAGAGCTTCCAAATGACTGGGCTACTACAGCAACAGTAATTAGAGAGACAAGTAGGAAGGTACTTGGTGTGTCATCTGGACAGAGAATGGATGATCAGGAAACCTGGTGGTGGAATAGTGAAGTGCAGGAAGCTGTTCAAAGAAAGAGATTAGCCAAGAAGAAATATGACAGTGAGAGGACTGAAGAGAGGAGACAGGAATATAAGGAGATGGAAAATAGAGCAAAGAGGGAAGTAGCTAAGGCAAAGCAGAGGGCGTGCAATGAGTTGTATGGGAGACTGGACAATAAAGAGAGCGAGAGACAGAATCAGAATGCCTTTATTGTCATTATACGCAAGTACAAACCGGATTCCAAAAAAGTTGGGACACTAAACAAATTGTGAATAAAAACTGAATGCAATGATGTGGAGATGGCAAATGTCAATATTTTATTTGTAATATAACATAGATGACAGATCAAAAGTTTAATCTGAGTAAATGTAACATTTTAAAGGAAAAATATGTTGATTCAAAATTTCACAGTGTCAACAAATCCCCAAAAATTTGGGACAAGTAGCAATAAGTGGCTGGAAAAAGGAAATTGAGCATATAACGAACAGCTGGAAGACCAATTAACACTAATTAGGTCAATTGACAACATGATTGGGTATAAAAAGAGCTTCTCAGAGTGTCAGTGTCTCTCAGAAGCCAAGATGGTAAGAGGATCACCAATCCCACCATTGTTGTGCAGAAAGATAGTGCAGCAATACCTGAATGGTGTTAACCAGCGTAAAATAGCAAAGACTTTTAAGTTATCATCATCGACCGTGCAAACCATCATCAAAAGGTTCAGAGAATGTGGAATAATCATTGTGCGCAAGGGTCAAGGCCGTAAAACTCTACTGGATGCTTGTGATCTCCGAGCCCCTAAACGTCGCTGCACCTCAAACAGGAATGCCACTGTCAAGGAAATAACAGAATGGGCTCAGGAATACTTCCAGAAAGCATTGTCAGTGAACACAATCCACCGTGCCATCCGCTGTTGCCAGCTGAAACTCTACAGTGCAAAGAGGAAGCCATTTCTAAGCAAGCTCCACAAACTCAGACGTTTGCACTGGGCCAGGGGTAATTTAAAATGGAGTGTGGCAAAATGGAAGACTGTTCTGTGGTCGGATGAGTCACGATTTGAAATTCTTTATGGAACACTGGGGTGCCATTTCATTTGGACCAGAGAGGACAAGGATAGCCCAAGTTGTTATCAACGCTCCGTTCAGAAGCCTGCATCACTGATGGTATGGGGTTGCATGAGCGCTTGTGGCATGGGCAGCTTGCATGTCTGGAAAGGCACCATTAATGCTCCCATCTAGATGTCATCTCTTTCAGGGAAGACCCTGCATTTTTCAACACAATAATGCCAGACCACATTCTGCAGCAATCACAACATCATGGCTACGTAGGAGAAGGTGGATGAGTGGATGGAGAAAAGTTTTGGGAGTGATTTGTGACAAAAAGATGTCAGCAAAGATCAAAGGAAAAGTTTACAAGACAGTGGTGAGACCAGCTATATTGTATAGTCTGGAGACAGTGGCATTGACAAAAAGACAGGAGAAAGAACTGGAAGTAGCGGAAATGAAGATGCTATGGTTCTCCTTAGGAGTGACAAGGCTGGATAAAATTAGGAATGAGATCATCAGAGGTACAGCACAGGTTGAACAACTGGAAGATAAAGTTAGGGAGGCCAGACTGAGGAGGTTTGGACATGTCAAGAGGCGGGACCGTGGATTTATTGGTAGAAGGATGTTAGAAATGCAGCTGCCAGGTGTAGTGAACTAGGCCTCCGACCTCAACCTGTCTCTGAAGACCTTCAGGGGACAGGAACTGTTATTTCATTTATCTGAATCCAGAAATACAAATTATCTCATCAAGAGACTATTTAATTGTATCCTGAATTAATCAATTGAAAGAACACTCTTCTTCAACATCAACGAGGACCCTCATCAGTACGCATACCGTGAGAACCGATCAACAGAGGATGCAATCTCCTCTGTGGTCCACACTGCACTCAACCACCTGGAGCAGAAAAACTCTTACGTCCGTATGCTCTTTGTGGACTTCACATCCGCCTTCAACACCATGATCCCCCAAACCCTGATGGACAAACTATCCACACTAGGACTAAGCCCCTCCATCTGCAACTGGGTACTAGACTTTTTAACAAACAGACCACAGTTAGTGAGGATCCACAACCTCTCCTCCTCCACCATAACCCTCAGCACTGGCTCTCCTCAGGGATGTGTGTTGAGCCCCCTCCTGTTTACTCTGCTCACGTATGATTGTGCAGCTACCCATCCAGGCTGTCACATTGTAAAGTTTGCAGATGATACAGCGGTGGTGGGATGCATCACAAACAATGATGAGTCCAGCTACAGGCAGGAGGTGGAACACCTGGAGAGCTGGTGCAGAGAGAATAACCTTCACATCAATGTGAAGAAGACAAAGGAGATGATTGTGGACTTCAGAAGGAACAAAAACATCTACACCCCCCTGAACATAAGAGGATCTGCGGTGGAAGTGGTCTCCAGCTACAAGTACTTGGGTGTACACATGAATGACAACCTCAGCTGGAGCAACAACACCACCAGCCTGATCAAGAAAGCTCATCAGAGACTCTACTTCCTCAGACGGCTGAGGCGAG
>NC_056502.1:55143909-55144043 GCF_014905685.2 Nematolebias whitei
ATAAATAAAATGGTATGGTATGGTATGGTATGGTATGAAAAGGATGTCAAGGCTCTCTTTTCTACCTCCTCCATGTACAGGTTGGCCACAATAGGAGAAACTGGAGACCCCATAGCACACCCATGTTTCTGCCT
>NC_056502.1:55144053-55154521 GCF_014905685.2 Nematolebias whitei
CTGTGGAAAGCGTGGTCCTGCTGCTCAGAGTGGTGTCTGATTTTAATTTTAAACTGACCACCTCTACTGCATCATCAACAGGAATGCACGTAAAGAGTGATGTGACATCAAAAGAGACCATTGTTTCATCTGTCTCCATGATGACATCCCTCACCTTATCCACAAAGTCCATGGTGTTCTGTATGTGGTGTTATGAGCTGCCAACTAAAGGGATGAGTACAGACGCCAGATATTTTTTTGAATGTCCAGAGGACCAGATTTAACTTTTTTAGATTTTTCTACCTGGATTATTGAGCATGCATCAGGATGTTAGATTAATAGAGTGTTATCCTGCTTCCAGCCCTCTTGGAAAGTCATCACATAAATTGTGTGCTGTAAAGGTTGATTGTAACTGTTTTGGTTGAAGATCCAGTTAGCTCATGGGACAGTCTTAGGGGTTTGTGGGGATTTAATATGCTTTGGGGTTCCAAATGCATAATGGTCCATTTCAATAGGAGGAGGCTACACTGTAGTGACCACCTATGCTCCAAGATCCAAGATTCTCTGACCCAGCTCATCGGAGCCAGGACAGCCTTGCCTTAGTGGACACCCCAAAATCCTAAACGTTTCATCTGAACAATGTAGTGAACTTAATCTGGTGTCACGACTAAGCCTAAGGTCCAAATCCTTGACCTTAAGAACCTTGTGGGACAGAAACTGTCATTTCATTGATTTGAATCCAGAGATACAGGTTCACCCATCCTGAGACTTTCTTTCTTGAAGATTCAAGTGAAAAGAACACTCTCTTTTTTATTATCATTACTATTTTACAAATGTTGATAATCAAAGTGTCTTAGTTCAAACCATTTTAGATGTTGCAGTGAACTAATCAATTTTATTAACTGTGTAATGATTTTTAAATTCTCATGCAAAGTTAGAATTCATGTTGAGGTCTGTTACAGATAATTATGCATTTTCTGATTTTCTGTCTTTGAATGAGCAAGTGTAAGTTGGTCCAAGGTTGGAGTCAAACGCAAAACAAGTTGTTGGAACGAACTGTCATGTTTTTAGAATCCTCTCAGACGTAAACATAGAGGTTTTGGCACCTGTTTCTGAAACGCGCCAAAACAAAACTCTCTCTGTCTGTGAGAACATTTCTGATCTGTCCCATAACAATTCTTGCTGTCTTCTAACCTTTTACGTCACAAAACACACCCCGTCTGGTCGGTTCTGGCCAATGGGAATACTCCCAGATGAACCGAAAAACAGCTCTTTAAAATGTCGGTACTTCCTGGTCTACTCAGTTCTGGGACAGTTTCTGCTCAGTTCTGATGGAGTTCTGCTGGAGTTCTGTTGGAGACACAGTGGAGTTCAGTTCTGTGAGAGAAGCCCAGTTCTGGGAGCCGGGAAGATCCTGACATGACAACAGAGCTCTTCCGAGGTTCATGGGATTATAACATTTTCCACTGAGGTGAGCTTGTGTCGGACAGTCTCGCCGCTACTCCGGAGGAGTAACAGCATCCTACGGAGACGCTGAAGGGTGCGTTAAACGGAATCTCGCCTGAGACATCTCCAGGTAAAAGAGTCGATTTCACCACCGAAGTGTACCGTAAGAAAAGCTGAAGAAAGCCCAGAGAGTGCCGTTCTGTTAACACACTCCCTCAAACCCCATCTTTTACTCTTCTTTAAACTTCTTTCCCATCTTTAAACTTTTCTCTCAAGTAGAAATTCTTCCAGATATTTTAGAAATGTCTGTGTAAAGTGCTCATCCACATCCGTGTGGGTAAAAGATCATAATTGTACAGTTTTCATAAATGTCTGTGGTGAAGCAACGGAAAAATCATGGCCGTATGATTTTTCCTGATTGATTGCTTATGTTGTTATTTTCATAATTTGCCAAATTAATGTAAATGTTTGATGTTAAACTTTGATTCTGTAAATAAATGACCGCATTCATTTTGATGGGTCAAACATAAATGACGTCTCACGTTTGCATTTCATTAAATTCAATGCACGTTTTATTCAGTTCAGAAAAATGAGGAATCCGCGTTAACTGATGAATATATCTGAGCATCTGTTCATCTACAACAATAAGACCTTTCCTGGAACCAGGCATGGACTCTTTGTCATTAATCTTTTTAAATGATCAAATGTAACCAATTATAATGTGCTGATAACGCTGTACCCTTGCAAATCATTAATTAAAGCAAAGCATAAAATGTAAAATTCTGGACTATCATTTTTACACTTCGTACTCAAGAATTAGGAAAGCTTGGTTCAATTTTAACAAAAAGAGGAGTTTTTTAAAGATTTTGCAGCTTTGATCAAACAACATCCTGGAATATTATGCCTAGATTCTAAAAAATACCAGATCGGTAACAATTGTAGTTTTATAATCGGAGGTGTGCGACCGTGAATGCAAGTTTACCCGTGGGCAACAATCCAACCCCAGCTGCTAGGTTGGGCGAGTCACGGGGTGAGACAAGGGTGTGACTTGCAAATGAAGGTCGTTAACAGTGTGGGTGAGCCAGCTCCAACACAGCCTTAAACATAACTAACCTAAGTCAAGTCAAGTCAAGTCATATTTATTTATAGAGCACAATTTAAAACAAATAGACTTTTATCAAAGTGCTTAACACTAATGGTAAAACTGAGAAATAAAAAGCAGTAAGAATATACCTTAAAAAATTAAAACAACAGCATTAAAATGAAGACATGGAACAAGATATACTATATCAACTCACACAGTATGAAACGCCAGAGAGAACAGATATGTTTTTAGCAGGGATTTGAACACAGGAAGGGAGGTGGCATGCCTAATGTTGGGGGGTAGGTTGTTCCACAGTTTGGGACCCATGACTGAAAACGCCCTATCTCCTCGGAGCTTCAGTCGTGTTTTTGGAACAACCAAAAGCAGCTGATCGGATGATCTCAGAGCCCGAGAGGGAACATATGGTTCCAGTAGCTCAGAGAGGTAGATGGGTGCAAGGCCATTTAGGCACTTATAGGTCAGGAAGAGAATTTTGAAATCAATCCTAGTTCTCACAGGAAGCCAGTGTAGGGAGGACAGAACTGGTGTGATGTGCTCATACCTCGGTGTACCAGTTAAGAGCCGAGCTGCAGCATTCTGGACGAGCTGTAGCTGTGAGATAGAGGCCTGGCTGACCCCAGCATACAGTGAATTACAATAGTCCAGGCGGGTTGTGATGAATGCATGGACTAGTGTCTCAAGGTCGGGTCTAGACAGCACTGGCTTGAGCATAGCTACCTGCCACAGTTGGAAGAAGCTTCTCTGCAGAACTGAACTGATCTGTTTGTCGAACTTAAAATCCGAGTCAAAAACCACTCCGTTTTTAACAGAGTGCTTCAGATAAGGTTGAAGGGAGTCCAGGTTCACAGGATAAGAGGCGGCAGCTGAGCTAGGGCTAAAAACAATGACTTCAGTCTTCTGGTCGTTAAAACTTAGAAAATTTGAAGCCATCCATGTCTTAATGTCGTCCAGACATTTGAGGAGAGGGTGGACGGAACAAGCACCGGCTGGTTTCAGTGGCAGGTAGATCTGACAGTCATCGGCGTAGCAATGGAATGGAATACCATGTTTTCTTAGGATTGACCCCAGCGGAAGCAGATAGAGTGAAAATAGAAGGGGTCCGAGAATCGAGCCCTGCGGGACACCGCAGGAAAGAGGCATTGAAGTCGATAGATTTTTTACCCACTTTCACACAAAAACTCCTGTCAGAGAGGTATGAGCGGAACCAGTCTAATGCAGCACCTGTAATCCCAACCCAGTGTTCAAGCCGAGAGATGAGGATACTGTGGTCAACAGTATCGAAAGCGGCAGTAAGATCGAGGAGTACAAGAGCCACAAAATGACCAGAATCATTTGCTGTTAAAATGTCATTACAAACCCTAACCAAAGCTGTTTCAGTGCTGTGGAGCTGCTTGAAACCAGACTGAAAGACCTCAAAGATTAAGGTTACTCTGCATAATACACAAGTGCTAGATTAGTTCGATATTCAATTCAAATTCAAAAATACTTTATTAATCCCAGAGGGAAATTATATGTTGTGGTAACTCATCATCCTGGTTTCATTAATGAGTTGTTACAGATGCTGATGGCTGTGGGCAGGAAATATCTCTTGTAGTGATCTGTCCTACAACGGATTTGAAGAAGCCTCTGACTGAAGACATTGTGTTGTTGTATGACAGTCTGATGAAGACGGTGCTATGGGTTGTCTATAATGTTCTTCATTTTATGAAGAATCCTTCTTTGAACAATCATCTCCGAAGGTTCTGGAGGAGTCCCCAGAACTGAGCCAGCCTTCTTTATGAGCTTGTTGATCATTTTTAAGTCACTTGCTCTGATGCTGCTGCCCCAGCAGATGATGGCAGAAGAGATAGTGCTCTCTACAACAGACTTATAGAAGATATGCAACATCTTGCTACAAACGTTGAAGGACTTCAGCTTCCTCAAGAAGTACAGTCTGCTCTGTCCCTTCTTGTAGACGGCTTCACTGTTGCATTTCCAGTCCGGTCTGTTGTCCAGGTGAACTCTAAGTTATTTATACTTCTCCACCACCTCCACTTCTTCTCCAATGATGGAAATAGGGTTGGACCTGTTCCTGATTCTCCTGAAATCTACAATCATCTCCTTTGTTTTGTTCACATTCAAGATGAGATGATTGGTTCCACACCATGCCACAAAGCGGTCCACCAGTTCCCTGTACTCAACTTCTTGTCCATCTCTGATACACCTGACTACTGCAGAGTCATCAGAATATTTCTGCAGATGACAGGAGTCTGTTTTATACTGGAAATCTGAGGTGTACGGAGTGAAAGGGAATGGTGAGAGTACAGTCCCCTGTGGTGGTCCTGAGCTACTGACCACCTGGTTAGACACACAACCCTTCAATCTCACAAACTGTGGTCTGTTTGTCAGGTAGTCTTTGATCCAGGCGATTGTTGAGGCCTCCACCTGAGTCTTCTGAAATGTTTGACAAAGAAAATCAGGCTGGATTGTGTTAAATGCACTGGATAAATCAAAGAACATGACTCTCACAGTGCTGTCTGCCTTTTCTAGATGACAGTGAGTTTGGTGAAGCTGGTATATGATGGCATCTTCAACTCTAAGTCCATGTTGATAAGCAAACTGCAGTAGGTCCTGATATGTTCTTGTTTGTTTAGTCAGGTGGGTCAGCAGAAGTCTCTCTAGGACCTTCATGATGTGGGATGTCAGGGCAACAGGTCTATAGTCACTGAGGACTGATGGGTGAGTTTTCTTTGGCACTGGAACAAGGCAGGATGTTTTCCACAACACTGGAACCTTCTCCTGGGTCAGGCTAAGGTTGAAGAGGTGCTGCAGAACCCCACAGAGATGCTCTGGACAGACCTTCAGGACTCTGGGACTGACACCCTCTGGACCTGCAGCCTTATTCTGGTTCAGTATCTCCAGCTGCTTCCTCACCTGACTTCTGGAGATGCAGAGTGGGAGGCAAAGGAGGTATCAGCATCTTATGATTTGGTTGAAGACCAATATGTAGAAGAAGGGTCCATGACTGAAGTGGTAGATACAGTATTTGAGGTGTGACAGGACAGCCTTGGGTCAATGGAGGGTGGTATATCTGTTTGGCTGTGGGCAAGAGAGGAGGATGCTGAGCTTGTTCCTGAACTGAACCTATTGAAGAATGTGTTCAGTTCATTGGCTCTGTCCAGGCTTCCATCCTTCTGATCCTCCTTCTGCTTGAAGCCTGTGATCTTTTTCCATCCCTGACCACACCTCTCTGATATTGTTCTGTTATATTTTATTCTTATATATACACCTTGGAGGAGAAGCTGCAGTAGGGGTTAGTCATAAATCCTTGTGGTGACCCCTCACGGTAGATTTTTACCGATAACAGCAGCATTTAAAGTGTCCTTGGATGTCCTGAAAGGCGCTTTTTTAATAAAATGATGATGATTATTATTATTATTATTATTATTATTAAACAACCTTTATCAGGTAATTCAGATCAGTCCAGAGCAATAACACAAAATGTATGAGTTTTTAAAGCTCTGGATCTACGTTTCTGTTGTTGATGCGCCGGCTTTAAAGTTATTGAGCCCCGCTACGGCATCCAATCATGTCAACACTTCATCCAAAAAGTTGTAGCAGTGCTTTATGAAAAAGATAAAACTGATATTGTCAACAAACCCTGGACCAGATTAAAGTTCTGCCCTGATGATGATGATAACCGAGAGATTCAACCACCTCTTAACAGAAATGATGGCCGTTCAAGAAGAAGTATTGTTCTTTTATTATTATTATCTAATTAACTTTTTTTATGTAAAATTATAATCTTATTAACTCTTTTGTTTACCTATTTACGTTTTATTTCAAGTCTGGGACAGAGATAGCAGCAGAGTTTTCTTCCTCTTCAGGGAAATCCACTAGATATCACCTCCAGCTAAGAAGTCTGTGATGACTGAACTCTGAACTTTTCCAGGGACAGGTGAGAGCAGGTCCAAGAGGTTGTGAGTAATGAGGCCAAATACAGCCACACTTCAAAATTAGCAAAGTGCTACCTCTTTATTCCTGCTACTGTTGTTAGTGAGAGGATGTTCTCCACCGCTAGAGTTCTGGGCAAGGGTTGGGGGGGGGGGGGGGGGGGCGGGGGCGCCCCCCTTCGTGGGGGGGGGGGGGGGGGGGGGGCCGGCGCCACCTCATCCCCCCCCATTTTAAACACACTATATAACAACATGCATCAACATCTTATTTGAGTAGGGGGAGGGAAGAGTTGGGTCTTCCAGTTTTTCTTAAACCCTCATTCTCCATCTGACATTTGGGGTCGGGGGCGGGGGGGAGGCTGCCTGGTTGGGGTCTGGGCTGTGGGTGGGTATTGGGCCTTTGGGGGCGATTGGGGGTGGGGCTGGTGCTCCGGTTCTCCCTGGATTGTTTGTATCCTTTGATCGGGGTTCCTGGTTCTGATGGCCAGCCCTTTGGCTGGGGTGGCTACCGGGTTCTGGCAGGAGGTCAGCTGTGGTTGTGTGTGTGTGTGGTTGTTGGTAGTGTGCGGTGGCGGTCAGGGGCGTGGCTTCACTTCGACGGAGTGCTGGCTGGTCGGCCTGATGTGACATTCACGGTGCGGGGTGCTGTGTGTGTGGGGGGGTGCATGGGTGGCATGCTGGGGCTTCTTCGGGCCTGTGGTGTGGGGCTTTAGGGATGCATTGGTGCGCTGGGCCGGCCTTCCTCAGCTGCTGCTCCCTGCTACTCTGGCCCCTGGCCTGGGACCAGCTTGCGGTCACTGTTGGGCAGGTGGGGCGCATGGACGGCCCAAAAGAGGCTCTGTCGGGCTGTCTCTGTATGCCTGTTTGTCTCAGGTTGGGTTTTGGGTGCCCCCCCACCCCCCCGGACCAGTTTTGGCCCCCCATTTGGTGGGTCGTGCTCCACTCCGGTGGTGGGCTCCCCTGCCGCCGGTGCATTGGCAGCTCTCAGCAGCTGGGGCTGGGTGGTGGGGTATGTGCGGGCCCACCCTGGTGGCTGCCTGCAGGCGCCTGGGTGCCCTGGCTCTGTCAGGCCTCTGTTGGGGGGTGGTATGACCTCGGGACTCGGGGCTTGGTGTCCATGGCCAGATCCACTCTGGAGGGGCGGGTTGCCGGCGGGGTCTGTTGACTCATCGCTACGGCCTCCTGGGGGTTCCTGCATTGTGGTTGCTGGGGATTGCCCAGGGATTCCCTTTGCTTCTCTCTCTGGGGGGTGCGGGTGTCCCTGTTGGGGGACTACCGGAGTTCCGGGCTTGGGGGCTGCTGTGTGTCTGTGGTTCCAGTACTCCCTGTGTTACCTTTAGCCCCTTATCCACGGGTCTTTTTGGTACTCCTATGTAACTAGTTGTGGCCGATTGCGGGATTTATCAACAATGCCTCTAGTGGTGGAACCCACCCCATTTTTGGGACCTAAATCACTGAGGTCCCAGGTCTGGTTCTTTTAGGGTCTAGTTGTGACATCAGCGCACTGTAGGTCACTGATTGGTCAGGGGGCGTATTCATTGGTGGAGGGCGGAGATTCAGTCTTCCACCGGAAATCACAATCCACCATTTTCTTTTTCACCCGCATAACAGACAACAAGAAATCGGAGGAGCTTATTTTGGAATATTTTATAAGGTAAAACAAATAATCATGGCACAACCGTGGTCGAATGCTGAAGTTCAGGCATTTCTCTGTTTGCTGGCCGATGAACAAGTGCAGCGCGAGCTAGATGGAACGAAACGAAATTAAAAGATTTTTCAAGAGGTGTCTGCGCAGATGGCGGTGCAGGGCTCCATCGCACACCAAAGCAAAGAGGAAAGCTTAAAAAACTAATAGTTGATGGTGAGTGTATTTTATTTACTTTAAGCATGTTTCCTTTTCCTCATGCAACCGTTTCTTTGCGTTTTCTGAAAGTACTCTGAACAAAAGAGGCTGACGCGGTTACGTCGTCATTAGTTAGCATCATTGCTAACTGTACTCTGTTGCTGTTTTTCCACTCTTATTTTGATGCAGAAAGTCCCACTGAACATGAAGGTTCGCCAGATTCTGCTTTTGACTGTCCAATCCTCCCCGCTTCTGACCCTTCCCGACCACACCAGCTCCGAGTACATGCATGCCACCGGGCACATCCACGCCACCGGGCAACACGCAGCAGAGCGGCACCGAACAGCACCCGTTACTAGGTAAGAAGCAACAATCGTGTTTAACATCACATTGATCATGTTGATATGAATGTTGTTTTGTTTTTGTTGTAAAACACCTTGCATGTATTCAAACTACTTGTTTATTCAGTTGTAATGGATAAATGTTAAATTTAGTTATTCATTTATTACTTAAACTTTCATTTATGAAGTTTATTATTGAAATTATACAGGGTGTAGTGATTTTTGTTCGGATTAACGATGCTCTGTTCTTTTTCTAAATTAGCACAAACCGTTGTAAATGACTACATGTAGTTTATTTATGCCCACCTGCTTACTATCATTAAAGAACTAGACTGCTTTATGAACAGAATCATTTCTGATCTTGTGAACAAACACCTTTTGAAATTAGCAGGAACTTTAATGTAAATAATTTATTTAAAAACTCTACCTGTACTTCATCATCTAACAGCCATTTTCTTGTGTGTTATTCCTAGGCAATAGAAAGCGCAGATCAACAAGTGCAGCAGAGAGCTTTGTTTCTGCGCATACAGAACAAGAGGAGATGAACCGGAAGCAGAGAGAGGAACACTTCCATTTTATTTGTGAGGATGCCAAAAAAGCAAGGCAAGAAGAAGCTGCAGCAGCGAGGAAGCAGGAGAAGGCAATTAGGAGGGAGGAGATGGCCTTGAGGAGAGAGGAAGCAGATGTTCGCAGAGAGGAAGCAGCACAGCGAAGGCAGGAGGCTGAACAGAGTGCTGCTTTCAGTCAGGCACTCCTTGGGGTGCTGGAATCCATTGCCCGTTCCATGGCAAACAGACATGTTTAAAAATATTTAGAGTAGATCATAGTTGATCTATAGAAATGTAGATCCTGCAAGGTAAGCCCACAAATAGCCAAACGTAGCTTGTTAAGTTTGCATATATAATTAGTGTATAATTGTTTTTTTTTGTACAGGTCTTTATTTCTAATAAAAGAAACATTTTCAAGTCTTGAGCTTCCATCTGATCATCAAAAGTGGAGTGCTTACAGTGTTTTTTTACGTCAATAGTGTAGATAAGTGAAGTAATTGTTTTTTACCTGTAACAATGCTGGTGAAGATTCTCAGTTATCCTTGACACGGCAAATCCCCCCCAAAACAGATAAAAACAAAACCACAGGACTTTTTTTAAAACTGAAGACGTTTCGCTAATCATCCGAGGAGCACTCACAATTCAATGAAAAAAAGAATCTGGGATTAAAGTTATAAAGCTGTGGTGTTCTGTAAGCTTGCTGGAGATTGATCTGCATGTGTCAGTCTCCATAATACAAGCTTACGGCACACCACAGCTTCATAACTTAAATCACACTCCTCGTTTCATTAAATTGAGAAAGAGCTTCAGATGAAAAGTGATACATCTTCAGTTACAAATAAAGTCCAGTTTTTTATTTATGTATTTTTTTTGGTTTTATCTGTAATGAGTACTGAAAAACGTAACCATAATACAGAATGTCCATGTGTTGTAAATGAACATTGCAGTGGAGTTAAAAAGGTGTAGGACTTGTGTAATCTACGTTTACAATCATCCTCATTCAGGAGGTTTTCAGTCATTGCATGTCAAACTCCTCGGCCATGATGTCCATCCTGTGGATCCAGCAGCTTCTGTGTCTTTTTCACCCAAGGTCAAAAATTCTCTCCACGACTTTCACTGTGGTACAAAAGAGCACTAACTTAATATTACTTAACAGCACTTCAATCATGAAGATAATTTGAGACAGCTTAATTTAAAGAGCTGCGTGGTAAGCATAAGCTCTGAAAGAGTTGTTAAATATCAAATCAAATGTAGGTTATTATGTAATGTACGTA
>NC_056502.1:55164521-55180992 GCF_014905685.2 Nematolebias whitei
TCATGTTGCTGCTGATCTGTTTCAATGTTGATGTGTTCATGCGTGCACATCTGCTCACAGACTCATGTTCATGTTTGTGCTGATGTTCAATGTTTTATGTAATGAGTGCTTAGTGTATATTTAGTTGATGTTTTTCTTAGTTCATATCTTAGATGTTATTACTGTTTTTCTTAGACATTTTATTGTTGGATGTAACTGGGACCCCGTGTACATAATTTCGCTCCACCACATGTACCACATGAGGTGCGAATGACAATAAAGAAACTCTGACTCTGACTCTTTTTTACATTATCATTACTATTTTAGAATATCTTGATAATCAAAGTGTGTTTAGTTCATACCACTTCTAATGTTGAAGTGAACCACTCGATTAAATCTACTGTGAAACAATATTCATGATTTTTAAACCTCATTAGATATGGAGATCAAGTTAAATGTCTATTTACAAAGTAATTGTGCATTTTGATCTTCTGTCTGAATGAGTGGATTTGATGTCGGTCAGAAGTCAGGGATGTCGGTCAGAAGTCAGAAAGCAAGTTATGAGAACGAAGTGCCTTGTTTTAAAACTCAGCAGACAGTAAATAAGAAGCTGGCACCTGCAAAGTTTCTCACGTCTTCAAAATATTTTTCTACGTCTGTACTAACCGTTCCTAAACATTCCTGCCGTCTTTTGACTTTTAATAACCCTCTGACATCACTGAAACACCGCCCCTGCTGGTTGTTTCAACCAATCAGGAAGTACCAAGTACAGAAAGTGAGTACTCTTTAAAAAGTGAACACTTCCTGGGACTATTCAGTCTTCCTTGAGTCTATGAAGTCTTCCCAGGAGTCTTCCACTTCTGAGTGGAATCTCTGACTGGAGTCTTACTGAGAGTTCCTAAGGAACTTTCAGATTTAATCAATAGCTGATGGATTTGACTGTGAGACGAGGGTCCGTCCATCCCAGCGGAGTCACAGCGCCTCGCTGTGAACTCACCCGGGCGTAACGCCCTACAACTTCAAAGGAAGCTTGTTCTGTTGAACGGAGAAAACCACACGACTTCTGACGATGACCAGTCGCTTTAACCGGAGACGCTGTAAAGGGATCATACTAATGGACTTCTGTTCCGGAGTGGAGGTATCCCCCATCTAAGGTAACAAAGTCTCTGCATGTCCTGAAGTGTACCGGAAAGCTGAGCAGGGTGTTGAAAGAAGAGTGCTAATTCTGGTCAACAAACATACATCTTCCTTCATCCATCTTCCTTTTAAATCTATTCCTTCTCTTAAACTTTTCTATTTACCAGTAATCTAGATGCCTTCAGAGGTGAATCAGCCTCAATCAGTAATGTTTTGTTGTCTTGTTAGTAAAGCGTGCCAAGTTTTTATTAATCAGAAACAGATCAGCAAATCAATGCGTACATGTTTTGATGTTAAATTTTGATTCCGTTGACCGCATTGACCGCATTTACTCTGATGGGTCAAAAATAAAATGGCATCTCATGTCACTGATTAAACAATCCACTCACAGTTATCTTGGTCACATGGCAAAAATTTAACTAGAAAAAGAAAGAATCCGTTGTAATTAACAATTAATATTCTTTGTGCTTGAACTAGCTTTAAGAATAATTAATTAGTAGTGTGTCTACAGCAAAGCTGTCCTGCATCACTACACAGGAAAAAGGCAAAGAGGAAGACCAAAGAGGAGATATATGGATGCAGTTAGAAAGGACATGAAGGTAGTTGGAGTGAGAACAGAGGATGCAGAGGACAGAGTGAGGTGGAGGAGGATGACTTGCTGTGGCGACCCCTGATGAGAGAAAAGCCGAAAGAAGAAGAAGATGGGCGAGACAAGACTGTTCATGGAAGGACTAAAGGATGGATGGACAGAGGCTATACGATAATATGTACACCTTTCAGCCAGCGTATGAAAACTGATGGAAAAAAATACAAGAGGTACATAAACATACGAACTGTATTTTAAAAAAACTAAACATTGTGCACAAAAAGACACAAAAACGGGCACAAAGTTGTGTTGAACCATCACAGCAGTGCTACTTGAAAAAAAACTAGGTGAAGTTGTAGAGAGCAGAGGAAGCAGCAGGCTGACCTGTCTGATGGTCCTGGCCACCAGGCTCTCCAGCACTGGTCCTCGGTCTTCATGTAAAAGGTGAACTTCATCCAGGATGAGGAGCCGAACAATTTGGGATAGAGCCACATCTCCAACACTCTTCCTGGTCACCACATCCCATTTCTCTGGAGTAGTCACCAACATCTAAAACACATACAGAGGATGTTAGCTACTAAAAATCAGGCTGAAACTAACAGGAGATCGAGCCTTTTCAGTCATGGGCTCTAAACTCTTAACAATCTGCCCATCAACATTCGACATGTCTCTTGGTCACTTCAGTCTCTGCTTTTAAATCACTCCTTAAAACACATCTGTACTCATTGACTTTTAACACGGAGTGATCTCATTTACATTTAGGTTTTTTTTTTTATTGATTCTGATTGGGAGCACCACGGTGGAGGAACTGGTAGAGCTGCTGCCTCTCAGCGAGCAGATCCCTGGTTCAAATCCTGGTCCGGGGGCCTTTCTGGGTGGAGTTTGCATGTTCTCTCCATGCTCCGTGGGTTTTCTCCAGGTACACTGGTTTCCTCCCACAGACCAAAAACATGCATGTTAGGCTGATTGGTAACTCTAAATCATCCCTAGGTGAGAGTGAGAAAGTGAATGGTTGTCTCGTTTGTCTCTATGTGTCCCTGTGATGGACTGGAGACCTGGCCAGGGTGTACCCCACCCCTCGCATAGTGATTGCTGAACATGGGCACCAGTGATACTCTTGACCTGTAAAGTAAGAAGTGGGAAAAGAGGATGGATGTTAAAGAGTTCCATTTTTAACCACATTTGGAAAATGTTTAAAAAGATGGATGGATAGATGCATGAATGAAAGGATGGATGGATGAATAAATGTTTTTATGAGAAAAATTAAGGCAACTAAGCTAAACATCCATCCATTCTCTTCCGCTTATCCGGGGTCGGGTCACGGGGGTAGCAGCCTAAGAAGGGAGGCCCAGACTTACCTCTCCCCAGCCACTTGGGCCAGCTCTTACAGGGGAATCCCAAGGCCTTCCCAGGACAGCAGAGAAACATAGACCCTCCAGCGTGTCCTGGGTCTTCCTCTGGGTCTCCTCCCGGTGGGACGTGCCCGGAACACTGCACCAGGGAGGCGTCCAGGAGGCATCCTACCCAGATACCCGCGCCACCTCAACTGGCTCCTCTCGATGTGGAGAAGCAGCGGCTCTACTCTGAGTCCCTCCCGGATGACCAAGCTTCTCACCCTATATCTAAGGCAGAGCCCAGACACCCTGCGGAGAAAACTTATTTCGGCCGCTTGTATCCGAGATCTCGTTCTTTTGGTCACAACCCAAAGCTCGTGACCATAGGTGAGGGTAGGAACGTAGATCGATCGGTAAATTGAGAGCTTCGCCTTTTGACTCAGCTCTCTCTTCACCACGACAGACCTGTACAATGCCTGCTTCACTGCTGATGCTGCACCTATCCACCTATCGATCTCACGCTCCATTTGTCCCTCACTCGTGAACAAGACTCCAAGATACTTAAACTCCTCCACTTGGGGTAGGACCTCCTCCCTGACCCGGAGAGGGCAATCTACCCTCTTCCGGCTCAAGACCATGGCTTCGGATTTAGAGGAACTGATCTTCATCCCGGCCGCATCGCATTCGGCTGCAAACCGCTCCAGCGAAAGCTGTAGATCATGATCTGATGAAGCCAATAAGACCATATGATCTGTAAAAAGCAGAGACGCAATCCTAAGGCCACCAAAACAGTTCCCCTCAACACCTTGGCTGCGCCTAGAAATTCTGTCCATAAAAGTTATGAACAGAATCGGTGACAAAGGGCACCCTTGGCGGAGTCCAACTCTCACCGGGAACAAGCCCAACTTACTGCCGGCAATGCGGACCAGGCTCTGACACCGGTCATACAGGGACCTAACAGCCCATATCAAAGGGCCCGGTACCCCATACTCCCAGAGTACCCCCCCCCCCAGGGTTCCCAGAGGGACGCGGTCGAACGGCTTCTCCAAGTCCACAAAGCACATGTAGACCGGTTGGGCAAACTCCCACGCACCTTCCAGGACACTGCTGAGAGTGTAGAGCTGGTCCAGTGTTCCACGGCCAGGACGAAAACCGCACTGCTCCTCCTGAATCCAAGGTTCGACTATCCGACAGACCCTCCTCTCCAGAACCCCAGAGTAGACCTTACCAGGGAGGCTTATGAGCGTGATTCCCCTGTAGTTGGAACACACTCTACGATCCCCCTTTTTGAATAGGGGGACCACCACCCCGGATTGCCAATCCAGGGGAACTTCCCCCGATGTCCACGCAATATTACAGAGTTGCGTAAGCCAACACAACCCTACAACATCCAGAGCCTTAAGGAACTCCGGGCGAATCTCATCCACCCCTGGGGCCCTGCCACCAAGGAGCTTTTTAACTACCTCGGTGACCTCAGCACCAGAGATTGGAGGGCCCGACCCAGAGTCCCCAGGCTCCGCTTCCTCAGTGGAAGACGTGCCGGTGGGATTGAGGAGGTCTTCAAAGTATTCCGCTCACCGACACACAACATCCCGAGTTGAGGTCAGCAGCAGACCACTCCCACTATAAACAGTGTTGGTGGTGTACCGCTTTCCCCCCCGAGACACCGGATGGCGGACCAGAATCGCCTCGAAGCCGTGCAGAAGTCATTCTCCATGGCCTCTACGAACTCCTCCCATGCCCGAGTTTTTGCCTCATCGACCACCCGAGCCGCATGTCGCTTGGACTGCCGGTGCCCATCAGCTGCTTCCGGGGTCCCACAGGCCAAAAAGGCTCGATAGGACTCCTCCTTCAGCCTGACAGCATCCCTCACTGACGGTGTCCACCATCGGGTTCGAGGGTTGCCGCCGCGACAGGCACCGACAACCTTGCGGCGGCAGCTCCGGTAAGCCACCTCGACAATAGAGGCACGAAACATGGTCCACTCTGACTCAATGTCCCCCACCTCCCTCGGAACATGTTCGAAGTTCTCCCGGAGGTGGGAGTTAAAACTCTGTCTCACAGAAGACTCTGCCAGACGTTCCCAGCAAACCTTCACAATACGTTTGGGTCTGCCAGGTCTGACCGGCTTCTTCCCCCACCATCGTAGCCAACTCACCACCAGGTAGTGATCAGTGGACAGCTCAGCCCCTCTCTTCACCCAAGTGTCCAAGACATGGGGCCGCAGATCAGATGAGACGATGACAAAGTCGATCATCGAACTGCGGCCTAAGGTGTCCTGGTGCCAAGAGCACATATGGACACCCTTATGCTTGAACAAGGTGTTCGTTATTGACAATCCATGACGAGCACAGAAGTCCAACAACGGAACACCACTCTGGTTCAGATCAAGGGGGCCATTCCTCCCAACCACACCCCTCCAGGTCTCAATGTCATTGCCCACATGAGCATTGAAGTCCCCCAGCAGAACAAGGGAGTCCCCAGGAGGTGCACTTTCCCGTACCCCCTCCAAGGACTCCAGAAAGGGTGGATAATCTGAACTGCCGTTTGGTGCATAAGCACAAACGACAGTCAGAACCTGTCCCCCACACATAGGTGGAGGGAGGCCACCCTCTCATTCCCCGGGGTGAACCCCAACACACAGGTACCAAGTTGGGGGGCAATAAGTATGCCCACTCCTGCTCGGCGCCTCTCACCAGGGGCAACTCCAGAGTGGAAAAGTATCCAGCCCCTCTCAAGGAAACTGGTTCCAGAGCCAGAGCCATGCGTAGAGGTGAGTCCGACTATTTCTAGCCGGAACCTCTCAGCCTCACACACCAGCTCAGGCTCCTTCCCCGCCAGTGAGGTGACATTCCACGTCCCAATAGCCAGCTTCTGTAGCCTAGGATCAGACCGCCAGGGTCCCCGCCCTCGGCCACCACCCATCCCACATTGCACCCGACCCCTTTGGCCCCTCCCAAAGGTGGTGAGCCCATGGGAAGGGGGACCCACGTCATTGTTTGCCCGGCCGAGCTCCATGGGTAAAAGCCCGGCCACCAGGCGCTCGCCCGCGTGTCCCACCTCCAGGCCTGGCTCCAGAGTGGGGCCCTGGTGACCCACGTCCGGGCAAGGGAACACTAGGTCTGTTTATTTTTCTAATCATCGGGGTCTAAAAAAGTTAAATCTGGTTCTCTGGACATTCAAAAAAAAAAAAAAAAAGCAAAACAACAAAAAAATGTAGAAACATTTCGTCTCTCATCCGAGAGACTTCCTCAGTCTGAGGTGCTGTATTCAGCTTAGTCTCTTAAATAGCACCATCTCAGAGTGGATCAACCAGTTTTGCTGCTGACAACCAAAACCGGCTGATCACATGCTCAAGAAGGACCATCAGCCTAACAATGGATCATTCTCACCTGGACATGGGCACCAGCGACCCCCGTGACCCAAAATGGAATAAACGGGTAAAGATAATGGATGGATGGATATTCAAAGGTGACGATTTGATGTCCACATTAAAATTAAATGACTGTAACTTCGTTGACTTCAAATGCAACAAGATGATCAATGAATGTTCGAGACAAAGATTACTTCAAGAAACCTCCCATTTTAAATCATAAAACCAGAATGACTTCTGCTCATTCTAAATTTGTCCAATGGCCTAATCTCCTAAAGTGAAGGAGAATCATTTTAAATAATAAATAAGATATATCCTGTAGCCGTTTCTTGAAATAAGATTTAAATTTGAGGTTGATTTGTGTGCCTTTTGTAAATCAGACGATAAATCCATCGAGCATTTTTTATTTTATTTTTTCATGTCAATACAAAGTGTTTGGTCAGACATCAGAAACTGGATTAATCTCAAACTTAACATTCCTTCTTTTCATGCTGATTCCATTTTACTTTATGTGGATAACTGAAGCTCAGCTTTCTCTGATACTATAAATATTGTCATACTTATAGTACCACATTCACTGTAGTAAGAGGAGAGATAATAAGCCCTCCTTCCAGTTTTATGAACCATTTTAAGTCATAATATTCTTCATTAAGTAATTAAAAAACTTCAAAAGTGCTAGAATCATCTCACAACAGATAAAACTTATTGTTTTAATTAAAACAATGTTCTTCATATGTCACGCTCTTTTTTTTTTTATTTATTTATTTATTTATTTATTTATTTATTTATTTATTTATTTATTTATTCCTCTTTCATTATTTTCTGAAATGTAGTTATGACACCCTTCATGAGTTTGTATTTATATATTGTTTCATTGTTCTGTTTTGTGTTGTTAATAAAATTCTAGGAAAAAAAAAAAACCTGACGGGCTTGTCAGCCGGTAAGGGGCATTTACCTTCAGAACAAATTGAGGCAGTCGATTGGTCAGTTGCTGACACGCCTACAGGATTGATTGACAGGTCGCTGTGCAGGATCCAACTTGGTTAAAATATTTCTTTAAAAAGTGAGAGCTGTAGCAGCGGCGCTGGGAGGAGGTGGGGCAGCCCAAATGCAGCGGCAGCGCAGCTGTCTCTCTGCAGCGCAGGGCTCCAGGTGATGACCAGATATTTTGCTTTTGCCCTCACTGCTCTGGGCCCCTTAGAGATCGTGGGCCCCTGGGCAGTTGCCCTTATGGTTAATCCGGCCTTGCCTCTTGGACCCCCACCTCTGCTTTAAGACGTTCCTGTGTACCTCCGCCGTGGTATCCTGCCCGCTCGAGGACATCGCTCCAGGCGCCGTGGAAAACGGGCCGGCCGGCTTGTGAGGATCAAAGCCTGCCGGGCTGCTGCTGCAGCTTCCTCTTCAACCGAAGACCACATCTTAAATCACCTGTCCTGGCGCCGCGCCGATCCACCTGAGTCCTTCCCGGTCCCACGGGTCGGGTCATGCTTCCACAGTGGACCTGTTAGCCGCGGCTGGGCTTCTGGTCGTTGGAGTCGCGGGTCGAACTCCACAAATCTGAGACCGCTGGTCTTAACTTCATGGACAACTTCTCCTGCTGTGGTTCCTACAAGGATTGCACTGATAAACGCCAGGTCTCTGGCTAATAAAACGTTTATATTGAAGGACTTTTTCTCCTCCACCGGTCTGGACTTCCTCTGCGTGACTGAGACATGGCTCTCCTGTGGTGAGTTCATGGCCCTGTCGAAATTTTACCATCGGACTGTTCTTATTTTAATGCTCCGAGAACATCAGGCAAAGGTGGTGGATTATTAACTATTTTCAAAAAACGTTGGAACTGCAAACTGGTACAGATACCAGCTGTAAGGATGGTACCATTTGGTGGCCCGGTTTGCGTCTGTGTTCCCTAGTGTTTTCTCTTTAGTTCAATTGGTGCCACCCTTGTCTCGTCACAGCTGTTTGTAATCACGTCTCGTCTTGTCCCTGTATATAAGTCGTCTGTTCAGTCTTGTTCTTTGTCGCGTCGTCTTCGTTGGGTCCCTGTGTTCTCCTGTGTCTTCTGAGTTTCCTGAGTTCCTCTGAGTTTCCCTGAGTCCCTCTGAGCTTCCCGTGCCTTCATCCCGTTTTGTAAGTTGTGCTGCCTCGTCAGCCTGTTATTTTCGTATTTTATTATTATCATTAAATCTCTAAATTTTGTACTTCTGCCGAGTGAGTCCCTGTCTGCACTACTGGGTTCGCCCTGATCTGAAAACCCCTGACATTAGCTAATTTTTTGAGCTTCGAACTGCTGTGTTTTCAGGTGGGCCATTCAAATCCTGTTTTTTCAGATATGTTATACAGGCCACCCAAATATAATAAACACTTCTCTTTTCAAAGAGTCCAAACCCCCTCCCCCTCCAGCAAGGCCTTGTCGAATATTTAACCCTTCCACTGCTGCACTCTTTTCATATGCTTTTACTAAAAACTTTCCCTCAGTCTGTGAAACCTCTTCCACCAACACCCATGAGCTAGTCACTGTACATCAAGAGACCTGTGCTAAGGTGCTTGACCTAGTCGCCCCATTAAAAATTAGGCATCCGAAGCGCACTCCACACCCTTGGATGAATGAGATCACTCGCGCAGCCAAACGTCAATGAAGGAAAGCCGAACGTAAATGGAAGAAGGACAAACTTCACGTTTCTTTTATCATGCTAAAATCATGTTACAAAGAGTACCAGGCCGCTGTTAAATCAGAAAAAAACAAATATTTCTCCCAAATCATCGCCTCAAACAGCCACAATCCCTGCGTTCTTTTCAATACCATTAACGCCATTTTAACCGTGCCTCAGTCTGCAAACAGGGAGGTCTCTGCAGTTATGTGTGACGACTTTGCCAGTTTCTTTGTTAAAAAGGTTGAGTCGATCAGGTCACTGATTCCTCACACCACAGCTGACCCCTCTGTCTTTGTCCCCTCCACATCAGTCTTTAACCAGTTAGAACCCATTTCCCTCTCATTTCTAAATTACGTCATTGGTCAAATGAAACCCTCAGGTTCCCCTGCTGATCCCATCCCTGCATCGTTTTTTAAACAAGTCCTACCCTCCATTGGACCGTCTGTTCTTGACATTATAAACAGCAGTATGGCTACAGGTGTAGTTCCTGACACTTTTAAACATGCAGTGGTAACTCCTTTAATAAAAAAAAACCCGGACTTGACCCTTCAACCTGCTCAAACTTCAGACCCATCTCCAAACTTCCCTTTCATTCTAAGATCCTGGAGAAAATAGTTTTCAATCAAATTAAACGAGTTCTTGAGTGGACATTCTATTCTTGAGATCTTTCAGTCTGGCTTTAAGAAACTACACAGCACCAAAACAGCCTTAGTTTGGGTCTGCAACGGCATTCTTATGGCAAATGACTCTCGTCAGTCTGTAGTCCTGGTACTCCTTGACCTTACAGCTGCATTTGATACTATGGACCACAGTATCCTTTTATCCCGGATAGAACACTGGGTTGGGATTACTGGTGCAGCGTTTGAATGGTTCCATTCATACCTGCCTCTTTCCTACGGGGTCCCACAAGGCTCCATTCTTGGACCCCTTCTGTTTTCTTTGCATCTCCTCCCCTTAGGGTTTATCCTGAGGAAACGTGGTCTTTCCCTTCATTGTTATGCTGATGACTCTCAGATTTATCTGCCGTTAACACCTAACAGTTCCTCCTCCATTCGCCCTTTGTTAAAATGGCTTGATGACATCAAGACTTGGATGGCTGCAAACTTTTTGAGTTTTAATGATCAGAAGACTGAGGTCATTGTGTTTAACCCTAGCTCTGCCACTGTCACTGATCCTGCAAACCTGGACTCCCTTCAGCCATATCTAAAACAGTCTGTTACCAATCTCGGGATAGTTTTAGACTCAGACTTTAAGTTTAATAAGCAGATAAATTATGTTCTTGAAAAAAGCTTCTTTCAGCTAAGGCAGATAGCTAAGCTCGTCCGTGCTGTCCAGATCCGACCTTGAAAAATTAGTCCATGCATTTATTACAACCCGGCTGGACTACTGTAACTCACTTTATGCTGGGGTCAGTCAGGTCTCTCTCACGTCTCCAGCTTGTCCAAAATGCTGCAGCTCAGCTACTAACAGGAACTCACAGGTTTGAGCACATTACTCCAGTTCTGTCCTCCTTTCACTGGCTTCCTGTGCGTGTCAGAGTTGATTTTAAGATTCTTCTGCTGACATTTAAGTGTGTTAATGGCCTTGCACCCTCATACCTCTCCGACCTCCTTCATCCTTATACTCCTTCTCGGGCCTTGAGATCATCAGACCAGCTGCTTTTGGCCGTACCAAAAACCAGGCTGAAGCTCAGAGGAGATCGGGCGTTTTCAGTCATGGGCCCTAAACTCTGGAATAATCTGCCCATCAACATTCGACAGGTCACCTCAGTCTCTACTTTTAAATCTCTCCTCAAAACATCTGTATTTGACATTTAACACAGTGTGATCTCATTTGGTATTTCGTTGTTGATGATTGTGTTCATCCATTTTGCTTTTACTCCCTGACATGTAACGCAGGGTGATTTGATTTAGTATTTCATTGTTTCTCATTATATTTAATGTTTTTATGCTTTTATTCATGTTGCTGTAATATGTTGTTATTAATATGATTCTGTGATCTTTTTTGGTAAGCAGTTTGATAACAGTTACTGTTTTAAATGTGCTATATAAATAAATGTGACTTGACTTGACTTCAGAGATCCTTAAGAGCCTTGACAGTGTGCATGTGTATGACAGTTTGTACCTGTGTTCGAAGGATCTCTCCTTTGGTTAGCTGCATGTCTCCTGTGAGCTCTTTAACTGCAATGCCCAGAGGTTCCAGTCTCTTACTAAAGTAATTAGTCATCTCAGCTGCCAAGGCCTTCATTGGAGCCACATATACGATCTACAGAACAAAAGCAGAGTGGAAATAAATAGGAGGGAGGACAAAGAGTACTAAGGTGAGCAAGGAAGAAAATGGAGGTAGGGGCTGGGAGGCTGGAAAATCATGGAAGACAATTCAGAAGAGCTGAAGGCCACTAACAGAGCAACCTGGGCTCTCGTAACACCTGAGCAGCGCCACAGACTGATCCACTCCATGCCACGACGCATTGCTGTAGTAATCCAGGCAAAAGGAGCAACAACTAAGTATTGAGTGATGTGCATATTCATACTTTTCATGCTCATACTTTTAATGTTCATACTTTTCATGTTCATATTTTTCATTTTCATACTTTTAATGCTCATACTTTTCACGTTCATACTTTTCATGTTCATACTTTTCATGTTCTTACTTTCATGTTCATACTTTCATGTTCATACTTTTCATCTTCATACTTTTCATCTTCATACTTTCATGTTCATACGTTCATGCTCATACTTTTCATCTTCATACTTTCATGTTCATACTTTTCATCTTCATACTTTTCATCTTCATATTTTTCATGTTTGTACTTTCATCTTCATACTTTTCATGCTCATATTTTTCATGTTCGTACTTTCATCTTCATACTTTCATCTTCATATTTTCATCTTCATACTTTTAATCTTCATATTTTTCATGTTCGTACTTTCCATCTTCATACTTTCAAGTTCATACTTTTCATCTTCATACTTTTCATCCATTTTCTTCCGCTTATCCGGGGTCAGATTACGGGGTAGGGAGGCCCAGACTTCCCTCTCCCCAGCCACATGGTCCAGCTCCTCCGGGAGAATCCCAAGGTATTCCCATGCCAGCCGAGAAACATAGTCCCTCCAGCATGTCCTGGGTCTTCCTCTGGGTCTCCTCCTGGTGGGACGTGTCCAGAACACCTCACCAGGGAGGCGTCCAGGAGGCATCCTAAACAGATGCCGAGCCACCTCAACTGGCTCTTCTCGACGTGTAGAAGCAGCAGCTCTAGTCTGAGTCCCTCCCAGATGATCAAACTTCTCACTCTATCTCTAAGGGATAGCCCAGACACCTTCCGGAGAAAACTCATTTCGGCCGCTTGTATCCGAGATCTCGTTCTTTCGGTCACAACCCAAAGCTCATGACCATAGATGAGGGTAGAAACGTAGATCGATCGGTAAATTGAGAGCTTCGCCTTTTGACACAGCTCTCTCTTCCCCACGACAGACCTGTACAGCGCCCGCTTCACTGCAGATGCTGCACTTATCCGCCTATCGATCTCAAGCTCCATTTTTCCCTCATTCATGAACAAGACCCCAAGATACTTGAACTCCTCCACTTGGGGCAGGACCTCCTCTCTGACCCAGAGAGGGCACTCTACCCTTTTCCAGCTCAAGACCATGGCCTCGGATTTGGAGGAACTGATCCTCATCCAGGCCGTGTCGCATTCGGCTGCGAACCGCTCCAGCGAAAGCTGTAGATCATGATCTGAAGCCAATTGGACTACATCATCTGCAAAAAGCAGAGACGCAATCCTAAGGACAACAAAACAGAT
Source organism: Nematolebias whitei (assembly GCF_014905685.2). NCBI lineage: Eukaryota > Metazoa > Chordata > Actinopteri > Cyprinodontiformes > Rivulidae > Nematolebias > Nematolebias whitei. The sequence continues at coordinate 55,177,384 of NC_056502.1, forward strand.
CCCCTCAATACCTTGGCTGTGCCTAGAAATTTTGTCTATAAAAATTAAGAACAGAATCTGTGACAAAGGGCAACCTTGGCGGAGTCCAACTCTCACCAGGAACGAGACCGACTTACTGCCGGCAATGCATACCAGGCTCTGACACCGGTCATACAGGGACTTAACAGCCTGTATCAAAGGGACCGGTACCCCATACTCCCAGAGTACCCCCCACAGGGTTCCCCGAGGGATGCAGTCAAACGTCTTCTCCAAGTCCACAAAGCACATGTAGACCGGTTGGGCAAACTCCCACGCACCCTCCAGGACCCCGCTGAGAATGTAGAGCTGGTTCAGTGTTCCACAACCAGGACGAAAACCGCACTGCTCCTCCTGAATCCGAGGTTCGACTATCCAAAGGACCCTCTTCTCCAAAAACCCAGAATAGACCTTACCATGGAGGCTTAAGAGCGTGATCCCCAAGTAGTTGGAACACACTCTATGGTCCCCCTTTTTGAATAGGGGGACCACAACCCCAGTCTGCCAATCCAGGGGAACTTCCCCCGATATCCACGCAATATTGCAGAGTCGCGTAAGCCAACACAACCCTACAACATCCACAGCCTTAATGAACTCCGGATGAATCTCATCCACCCCTAAGGCCCTGCCACCGAGGAGCTTTTTAACCACCTCGGTGACCTCAGCACCAGAGATTGGAGGGCCCGACCCAGAGTCCCCAGGCTCCGCTTCCTCAGTGGAAGAGCCGGTGGGATTGAAGAGGTCTTCAAAGTACTCTGCCCACCGACCCACGACATCCTGAGTTGAAGTAAGCAGCTCACCACCCCGACTATAAACAGTGTTGGTGGTGTACCGCTTTCCCCCCCCGAGACACCGGATGGTGGACCAGAATTGTCTTGAAGTCGTCATTCTCCATGGCCTCTCCAAACTCCTCCCATGCCTGAGTTTTTGCCTCAGCGACCACCTGAGCCGAATGTCGCTTGGACTGCCGGTGCCCATCAGCTGCTTCCGGGGTCCCACAGGCCAAAAAGGCTCGATAGGACTCCTTCTTCAGCCTGACAGCATCCCTCACTGACGGTGTCCACCACAGGGTTCGAGGGTTGCTGCCGCGATAGGCACAAACAACCTTGCGGCCACAGCTCTGGTAAGCCGCCTCAACAATAGAGGCACGGAACATGGCCCACTCGTACTAAATGTCCCACACCTCCCCTGGAACATGTTTGAAGTTCTCCTGGAGGTGGGAGTTAAAGTTCCGTCTCACGGGAGACTTTGCCAGACGTTCCCAGCAAACCCTCACAATACGTTTGGGTCTGCCAGGTCTGACCGGCATCCTCCCCCACCATCGTAGCCAACTCACCACCAGGTAGTGATCAGTGAACAGCTCCGCCCCTCTCTTCACCCGAGTGTCCAAGACATGTGGCCGCAGATCAGATGAGACGACGACAAAGTCGATAATCGAGCTGCGGCCTTGGGTGTCCTGGTGCCAAGAGCACATATGGACACCCTTATGCTTGAACATGGTGTTCGTTATGGACAATCCATGACGAGCACAGAAGTCCAACAACAGAACACCACTCGGGTTCAGATAAGGTGTTTGTTATGGACAATCCATGACAAGCACAGAAGTCCAACAACAGAACACCTCTCGAGTTCAGATCAGGGGGGCCGTTCCTCCCAACCACACCCTTCCAGGTCTCACTGTCACTGCACACGTGAGCATTCAAGTCCCCCAGTAGAACAAGGGAGTCCCCAGGAGGTGCACTTTCCAGTACCCCCTCCAAGGACTCCAAAAAGGGTGGATAATCTGAACTGCCATTTGCTGCATAAGCACAAACAACAGTCAGAAACCATCCCCCCACACGTAGGCGGAGGGAGGCTACCCTCTCTATCACCGGGGTGAACCCTAACACACAGGCACCAAGATGGGGTGCAATAAGTATGCCAACTCCTGCTTGGCACCTCTCACCAGGGGCAACTCCAGAGTGGAAGAGTGTCCAACCCCTCTCAAGGAAACTGGTTCCAGAGCCAGAGCCATGCGTAGAGGTGAGTCCGACTATTTCTAGCTGGAACCTCTCAACCTCACACACCAGCTCAGGCTCCTTCCCCACCAGTGAGGTGACATTCCAAGTCCCAATAACCAGCTTCTGTAGCCCAGGATCAGACAGCCAGGGTCCCCGCCCTCAGCCACCACCCATCCCACATTGCACCCGACCCCTTTGGCCCCTCCCACAGGTGGTGAGCCCATGGGAAGGGGGACCCACGTCTCCTCTTCGGGCTGTGCCTGGCCAAGCTCCATGGGTAAAAGAACGGCCACCAGACGCTCGCCTGCGTGCCCCACCTCCAGGCTTGGCTCTAGAGTGGGGCCCCAGTGACCCACGTCCGGGCGAGGGAACATCAAGTCCATTTCATTTACTCATCATAGGGGTGTTTGGGCTGCACTTTGTCTGGTCCCTCACCTAGGACCTGTCTGCCTTGGGTGACCCTACTAGGGGCGTAAAGGACCTGACAGCATAGCTCCTAGAATCATTGGGACACTCAAACCCCTCCACCACAGTAAGGTGGCAGCCCAGGTTCATACTTTTCATGTTCATACTTTCAAGTTCCTACTTTCATCTTCATACTTTTCATCTTCATACTTTCATGTTCATACTTTTCATCTTCATACTTTCATCTTCATACTTTTCATATTCATACTTTTCATCTTCATACTTTTCATCTTCATACTTTTCATGCTAATACTTTCATCTTCATACTTTTCATCTTCATACTTTTCATCTTCATACTTTTCATGCTCATACTTTTCATCTTCATAATTTTCATGCTCATACTTTTAATGCTCATACTTTTCATCTTCATACTTTTCATGCTCATACTTCTCATCTTCATACTTTCACGTTCATACTTTTCACATTCATACTTTTCATCTTCATACTTTTCATGCTAATACTTTCATCTTCATATTTTTCATCTTCATACTTTTCATGCTCATACTTTCCATCTTCATACTTTTCATGCTCATACTTTCATCTTCATACTTTTCATGCTCATACTTTCATCTTCATACTTTTCATCTTCATACTTTTCATGCTCATACTTTTCCTGTTCATACTTTTCATCTTCATACTTTTCATGCTCATACTTTCATCTTCATACTTTTCATCTTCATACTTTTCATGCTCATACTTTTCATGCTCATATGCTGGTGAAGATTCTCAGTCATCCAGGACATGATGAATTCAAAAAGCGTTCAATATAAAAACAACTGGACTTTATTTGTAACAGAAGACGTTTCGCTCCTCATCCGAGGAGCTTTCTCAATTCAAAAAGCAGTGAGTGAGGGGTTCAGGTTATAAGGCTGAGTGAGATAAGACACACACACATATGTAGATTGGCAGTTCACACCTAAACACCTAAACAGTAGGTCTTTGTTCATCTAATTCACAGACGAGGCCCCTCTGTTCCCATCAAGTGTGAAAACCGGCTGGGAATCTGTTTTAAAGTTGCATTATATGTTTTTGAAAGTGGAAATCTGAGGCCTCCTCCTCTGTTAAGAGACAGCTTTTCTCTTTTTACATAAATTGCTTCCTTCACTCCCCCCCCCCCCCCCCCCCCCCC
>NC_056502.1:55185992-55194262 GCF_014905685.2 Nematolebias whitei
CAGGTCCTTCTCAAAAAAGTAGCATATTGTGATAAAGGTCATTATTTTCCATAATGTAATGATAAAAATGAAACTTTCATATATTTCAGATTCATTGCACACCAACTGAAATATTTCAGGTCTTTAATTGTTTTAATACTGATGATTATGGCATACAGCTCATGAAAACCCAAAATGCCTGTCCCAAAAAATTAGCATATCATGAAAAGGTTCTCTAAACAAGCTATTAACCTAACCATTTGAATCAACGATGTAACTCTAAACACCTGCAAAAGATTCCTGAGGCTTTTAAAAACTCCCAGCCTTGTTCATTACTCAAAACCGCAATCATGGGTAAGACTGCCGACCTGACTGCTGTCCAGAAGGCCATCATTGACACCCTCAAGCAAGAGGGTAAGACACAAAAAGAAATTGCTGAACGAATAGGCTGTTCCCAGAGTGCTGTATCAAGGCACCTCAGTGGGAAGTCTTTGGGAAGGGAAAAGTGTGGCAGAAAACGCTGCACAACGAGAAGAGGTGACCGGACCCTGAGGAGGATTGTGGAGAAGGGCCGATTCCAGACCTTGGGGGACCTGCGGAAGCAGTGGACTGAGTCTGGAGTAGAAACATCCAGAGCCACCGTGCACAGGCGTGTGCAGGAAATGGGCTGCAGGTGCCGCATTCCCAAGGTCAAGCCAATCTTGAACAAGAGACTGTGTCAGAAGCATCTCTCCTGGGACTGCTGCTGAGTGGTCCAAAGTTATGTTCTCTGATTACAGTAAATTTTGCATTTCCTTTGGAAATCAAGGTCCCAGAGTCTGGAGGAAGTGAGGAGACACATAATTCACATTGCTTGAGGTCCAGTGTCAAGTTTCCACAGTCACTGGGGTGTCATGTCAGTTGCTGGTGTTGGTCCACTGTGTTTTATCAAGCGCAGGGTCAATGCAGCTAGCTATCAGGAGATTTTGGAGAACTTCATGCTTCCATCTGCTGAAAAGCTTTATGGAAATGAAGATTTCATTTTTCAGCACGACCTGGCACCTGCTCACAGTGCCAAAACCACTGGTAAATGGTTTACTGACCATGGCATTACTGTGCTCACTTGGCCTGCCAACTCTCCTGACCTGAACCCCATAGAGAACCTGTGGGATATTGTGAAGAGAAAGTTGAGAGACACAAGTCCCAACACTCTGGATGAGCTTAAGGCCGCTATCGAAGCATCCTGGACCTCCATAACACCACAGCAGTGCCACAGGCTGATTGCCTCCATGCCACGCCGCATTGAAGCAGTCATTCATGCAAAAGGATTCCTGACCAAGTACTGAGTGCATAACTGAACATGATTATTTGAAGGTTGGCGTTTTTTGTATTAAAAACACTTGTCTTTCATTGGTGGGATGAAATATGCTAATTTTTTGGGACAGGCATTTTGGGTTTTCATGAGCTGTATGCCATAATCATTAGTATTAAAACAATTAAAGACCTGAAATATTTCAGTTGGTGTGCAATGAATCTGAAATATATGAAAGTTTCATTTTTATCATTACATTATGAAAAATAATGACCTTTATCACAATATGCTAATTTTTTGAGAAGGACCTGTATATATATATATATATATATATATATATATATATAGACCACAAGGAGGGAAATGTGTCAGGAGACAAAGACAGAAGAGGAAAGTGATGAATGTAGGACTGAGGGTTGCAACTCTAAATGAGGGGACAATGACAGGCAAAGGAAGAGAGCTGGATGACATGATGCTGAGAAGGAAGGTAGATGTTTTATGTGTCTACAAGACCAAGTGGAAGGGCAGCAAGGTTCGCAGCATTGGAGCAGGGTTCAAATTGTTTTACATGGTGTGGATGGAAAGAGAAATGAAGTAGGGGTGGTCTTGAAGGAGTTGGCAAAAAATATAGTATAGGTAGAATATAATAGAATAGAATAGAATAGAAACAGCCTTTATTGTCCCACAGATGGGAAATTCAAATGTAACAGCAGCAACAGCAACAGGTGACGAGAGTGTCAGATAGGGTGATGTGCCTGAAGGTAGAAGTAGAAGGTCTGATGCTAAACATCATCAGTGGTTATGATCCACAGGTTGGATGTGATGAGGAGGAGAAAGATACATTTGGGAAAGATCTGGATGAAGTGACAGAGTATTCCCAGGGAGGAGAGAGTGGTGATGGGAGCAGACCCGAATGGACATGTTGGTGAAGGAAACAGAGGATGAGGAAGTGATGGGTAGGTTTGGTGTCAAGGAAAGAAACCAGGAAGGACAGATGATGGTGGATTTTGCCAAGAAAATGAAAATGGCTATAGTCAATACCTATTTCCAAAAGAGGGAGGAACATAGAGTGACCTATAAGAGTGGAGGAAGGAGTACGCAGGTCGACTACATTCAGTGTAGAAGAGGAAACCTGAGGGAGATTGGAGACTGTAAGGTTGTGGCAGGGGAGTGTGTGGCCAGACAGCATTGGATGTTGTATGTAGAATGACTGTTGTTGTGAAGAAGAGAAAAAGAGTAAAATCAGAGAAGAAGACCAAATGGTGGAAGCTGAAGAAGGAATAATGTTGTGAAAAACTCAGAGAGGAGCTATTAAAGGCTCTGGGTGGTAAGAAAGAGCTTCCAAATGACTGGACTACTACAGCAACAGTAATCAGAGAGACAGGTAAGAAGGTACTTGGTGTGTCATCTGGACAGAGAATGGATGATCAGGAAACCTGGTGGTGGAATAGTGAAGTGCAGGAAGCTGTTCAAAGAAAGAGATTAGCCAAGAAGAAATATGACAGTGAGAGGACTGAAGAGAGGAGACAGGAAAATAAGGAGATGGGACGTAGAGAAAAGAGGGAAGTAGCTAAGGCAAAGCAGAGGGCGTATGATGAGTTGTATGGGAGACTGGACACTAAAGAGGGCGAGAAGGACTTGTACGGATTGGCAAGACAGAGGGATCAGGCTGGAAAGGATATGCAGCAGGTTAGGCTTATTAAAGATAGGAATGGTAATATTCAAACAAGTGAGGAGAGTGTGACGGGAAGATGGAAGGAGTACTTTGAGGAGGTAATGAATGAAGAGAATGAAAGAGAAAGAAGAGTAGATGTCCTAGAAACTGTGGACCAGGAAGTGGGAAAGATTACTGAGGGTGAAATCTGGAAAGCTCTGAAAAGAATGAAGAAAGGGAAGGCAGTAGGACCTGATGACATATCAGTGGAGGTTTGGAAATGTCTTGGAAAGATGGCAGTGAGGTTTTTGACTCAAATATGGCATGTTTTAGGGTGAGAAAATACCTGTTGAATGGAGAAAAAGTGTGCTGCTGCCCATTTTTAAGAACAAGGGTGATGTAGAGTGTTGTAACAACTACAGGGGAATTAAGTTGATCAGCCACACGATGAAGATTTGGGAGAGAGTTGTGGAAGCAAGACTTCGACGAGAGGTGACTATCTGTGAGTAGCAGTATGGTTTCATGAGGAAAAAAAAAAGAGCACCACAGATGCCATCTTTGCTTTGAGAATGCTGATGGAGAAGTACAGAGAGGGTCAGAAAGAACTCTGTGTATTTGTGGATTTAGAAAAAGCATATGACAGAGTGCCAAGAGAGGAGTTGTGGTATTGCATGAGGAAATCTGGAGTGGCAGAAAAGTATGTTAGACTGGTACAGGACATGTATGAGGACAGCAGGACAGTGGTGAGATGTGCTGTAGGAGTGACAGGAAGCTTCAAGGTGGAGATGGGATTGCATCAAGGATCGGCTCTGAGCCCCTTCTTGTTTGCTCTGGTGATGGACCGACTAACAAATGAGGTCAGGCTAGAATCCCCGTGGACGATGATGTTAGCAGATGACATTGTGATCTGTGGTGAGAACAAGGAACAGGTGGAAGACAACTTGGAGAGGTGGAGGTATGCACTTGAAAGAAGAAGCATGAAAGTCAGCCATAGTAAGACAGAGTACATGTGTGTAAATGAGAGGGAGGCCGGTGGAACAGTGAGGCTACAAGGAGCAGAGGTCACAAAGGTGCAGGACTTCAAGTACTTGGGGTCCACTGTCCAGGAAAATGGGGAATGTGGTAAAGAGTCCAGGCAGGATGGAGTGGACGGAGAAAAGTTTCAGGAGTGATTTCTGACAAAAGGGTGTCAGCAAAAGTCAAAGGAAAAGTTTACTAAACAGTGGTGAGACCAGCTATATTGTATGGTCTGGACACAGTTGCATTGACAAAAAGACAGGAGAAAGAACTGGAAGTGGCAGAAATGAAGATGCTAAGGTTCTCCTTACCCAGAGGTACCATACACCCAGGGTACTCTGGGAGTATGGGGTACCGGGCCCTTTGATACGGGCTGTTAGGTCCCAGTATGACCGGTGTCAGAGCCTGGTCCACATCGCCGGCAGTAAGTCGGGCTTGTTCCCGGTGAGAGTTGGACTCCGCCAAGGTTGCCCTTTGTCACCGATTCTGTTCATAACTTTTATGGACAGAATTTTTAGGCGCAGCCAAGGTGTTGAGGGGATCCGTTTTGGTGGCCTTAGGATTGCGTCTCTGCTTTTTGCAGATGATATTGTCCTATTGGCTTCATCAGATTGTGATCTACAGCTTTCGCTGGAGCGGTTCGCAGCCGAATGCGACGCGGCCGGGATGAAGGTCAGTTCCTCCAAATCCGAGGCCATGGTCTTGAGCCGGAAAAGGGTAGAGTGCCCTCTCCGGGTCAGGGAGGAGGTCCTACCCTCATCTATGGTCACGAGCTTTGGGTTGTGACCGAAAGAATGAGATCTCGGACACAAGCGGCCAAAATGAGTTTTCTCCACAGGGTGTCTGGGCTCTCCCTTAGAAATAGGGTGAGAAGCTCGATCATCCGGAAGGGACTCAGAGTAGAGCCGCTGCTTCTCCACATCGAGAGGAGCCAGTTGAGGTGGCTTGGGCATCTGTTTAGGATGCCTTCTGGACGCCTCCCTGGTGAGGTGTTCCGGACATGTCCCACCGGAAGGAGGCCCAGAGGAAGACCCAGGACACGCTGAAGGGACTATGTTTCTCGGCTGGCCTAGGAACGCCTCGGGATTACCCCGGAAGAGCTGGCCCAAGTGGCTGGGGAGAGGGAAGTCTGGGCCTCCCTACTTAGGCTGCTACCCCCGCGATCCGACCCCGGATAAGCGGAAGAAAATGGATGGATGGAGGTTCTCCTTAGGAATGACAAGACTGGATAAGATTAGGAATGAGATCATCAGAGGTACAGCACAGGGTGAACAACTGGGAGACAAAGTTAGAGAGGCCAGATTGAGATGGTTTGGACATGTCAAGAGGAGAGACCGTGGGTATATTGGTAGAAGGAAGTTAGAAATGCAGCTGCCAGGAAAAAGACAAAGAGGAAGGCCAAAGAGGAGATATTTGTATGCAGTTAGAGAGGACATGAAGGTAGTTGGAGTGAGGACAGAGGATGCAGAGGACAGAATGAGGTGGAGGAGGATGACTCGCTGTGGCGACCCCTGAAGAGGGAAAAGCCGAAAGAAGAATAGAATATATATATATATATATATATATATATATATATATATATATATATATAATAGAGTGCTGTATGAATGGGTAAATGAGGTCACAGGTTGTAGTGTAAAGCGCTTTGAGTATCTTGATAAGATAGAAAAACACTTTATAAGTACAGTCTATTTACCACTTATGAATCTTAGCGCATTGTGATAGAGAGCGTCCAACATCTGCAAGGTGCTTGTAGGGGCCTTCGTGTAAATAATGTTACTGTAGTCAATGGAAGGAAGGAAATTCTCAATCTCAAGGGAAAGGAAATATTTGTTAAACCAAGATACAGAACCAGTTTGAAGGGTCGGTCAACCTCAATCCAGGGAATTAGATTGTGGAATGGTTTGAAAACTGAAGTGAAAAATGCAAAAACAATGATTACTTTTAAGAAAATAATTTAAAATGGACTTCTGCAAAAATATATATGAAATAATTTTATGTATGTTGCATTATAGTTCGAAAATTATAGTGAATTGTTCTTTTTTTTCTTTTTTGTTTGTTTAGGTATTTACAGATGATTGTTGTTTGATTTGAATTATTGTAAGAGGGGGCAGATAAAATAAGATTTTTTCTTCCTTCTGCTACCCTTCATTTTATTTATATATTATATAAACTTAGTTTGCATTATTGTTTTTTTTTTTGTGTGTTGTATTTTAAAATGAATAAATTTAATAAAAAAAAAAATTAGAAGTCACAAGGTGTTTCCTAGTATTTAGAGTTGGACAGGATCCATTTCTGAAAAAGAAAACCAGTTTTACTTTCAGTTTCTTTACCAAGTTTTTGAGGTGGGGCTTACAAGGGAGAGATGCGAATCGACCAAGATACCCAAATATTTGTAGGAATTGACAAACTCAATAGGAGCGTCATTCGAAGATAAAATAGAAGGGATGCTGGGACCGGCTTCTTGTTTGAAAACAGCATCCCTATGGTTTTGTTCATATTTAGCACAAATTTGACTGGATGAAGTCAAAAGCAGACTGCAAATGCTGGAAAACCTTAGCAACTATTATAGCTCGACAATAAACAACTGTCATCAAAAATCGAAATGTAAGGATGCATCAAGAATGATCTTGTGACAACACGCTTGTTTCTCAGAGCTGCTTTCACTACTTTCTGTTCTCCCTCGGCCTCTCTCATCCTGCCACACTTACAGACACATCCGGATCACGGCCGTGAACTCACCTGATTGGTCCGCTGTTCAAGCTTGTTTTCTCTTCCCGTTTGAAAGATGGCAGTTTTTCTCCAGATCTTGAGGTAGCAACAACCGCAACGATTTTGTCAGTGTTGCATCCCTGGTTGGAACTACTAAACTTAAAACCGAGGCTTTGTAATCCCTAGCCTGTTCCAAATTGCATCACTTCCCGTTAGAATCTACCATCACCTTGGACCGAGAAAAAAACAAACAAACAAACAGGAAAAATATGTCTACTCCTGTGCGCTCTCAGACTTGAATGCTGGAGATCCTGGAAGCGTGTGACGTTGTAACAGTTATGTGAAATCAAGGTTTTGGGGTGCCAGCCAGGTCTCTCTCTTGACATAGGTTTAATTTGATATGTTTACCCTTGATCACAAAACCCGCACAAAAGATGTAAAACACAAAAGTGATTAACACCCTCAACATTAAATGGGAAAAACCCAACAACCACAAAATTTCTCAACAAGTTTCAAATGTATTTACCCACCGACACACAAAAAATAATACTTCAAACAATAATAATCAACCCTTTAACTTAAAGAGGGACATGGTTCGGGCATTATTCAATCACTTAATTTCAGTCCCAAACACTGCACAGAGGCACAACCAGCACGGTGCTCAGCGGCACCCAGAGTTCAGCAACCTGCAGCCACAACCGCAGATATCAACAGGTTGGGAATGGATTTACACACACACAAATAGGGCTGCAACAACAAATCGATAAAATCGATAAAAATCGATGAATAAAAGCGTTGGCAACAAATTTCATTATCGATTCGTTGTGTCACGCGATTATGCGTCTTTCATGGCACTGCGGAGCCGTTTCATTTTGTTCACGGGCAGTTCATTGTCAATGCTGACTGAATGAATAAAGTTTAAAAAAAAAAAAACTCTGCAGCGCGAGTTGACCAGAGCGAGGGGGAGCAGAGCAGAGGCTGTTTTCAAAGGAAATTAAGTACATTTTACAAATGACCAACGCAGCGAAAACTGTTCGACCCAAGTCCTCCAAAGTGTGGGAGAACTTCACAAAGATAAAAAATGAGAAGCATGCAGCTTTGAAAATTGACGACACGTCACAGGAGAACCACGCTGATAAACGTAAACATGCTGGAGTCACGAGGAGGAGGAAGGAGCTGCAGCTGATACAACATGTCTCACTCCCAACTCGTGTTGCAGGTGAGTCTCTACAATTTAACACATTGTTCTGTTTCAAGAGAGAAAATGTAACGTCAGTCTCTCTGGTAGATGAAGCTGCTTGTTTGTTTGTTTGTTTGCTGATTAAGGACGGTGATAGAGAACGTGTGTTACTTTTTATTTAATTTAATTGGTACAAGCAGTGTTTACATGTGATTTATAAATAAATCTAACACAAAGATAATAATTTAATGATTAAGCTTCAACTTTTAATTTGCTGGCAAAGTCTGAAGACACTGCAGGTATGGCAGGGTGAATTGCATTTAAACAGGAATTAAAGTAATTTATTACATCTACTCAAATGTGTGGAATTAAGTATTTTATATATGTGTGTGTGTGTGTGTGTGTGTGTGTGTGTGTGTGTGTGTGTGTGTGTGTGT
>NC_056502.1:55194272-55198917 GCF_014905685.2 Nematolebias whitei
TGTGTGTGTGTGTGTGTGTGTGTGTGTGTGTGTGTGTGTGTGTGTGTTTAATTGCTCTTTTAGCTACTTTTGCCTGAACCCAACATCCATCCATCCATTTTCTTCCGCTTATCCGGGGTCGGGTCACGGGGGTAGCAGCCTAAGTAGGGAGGCCCAGACTTCCCTCTCCCCAGCCACTTGAGCCAGCTCTTCCGGGGGAATCCCGAGGCGTTCCCAGGCCAGCCGAGAAACATAGTCCCTCCAGCGTGTCCTGGGTCTTCCTCTGGGCCTCCTTCCGGTGGGACGTGTCCGGAACACCTCACCAGGGAGGCGTCCAGAAGGCATCCTAAACAGATGCCCAAGCCACCTCAACTGGCTCCTCTCGACGTGGAGAAGCAGCGGCTCTACTCCGAGTCCCTCCCGGATGATCGAGCTTCTCACCCTGTCTCTAAGGGAGAGCCCAGACACTTTGCGGAGAAAACTCATTTCGGCCGCTTGTATCTGAGATCTCATTCTTTCGGTCACAACCCAAAGCTCGTGACCATAGATGAGGGTGGGAACGCAGATCGATCGGTAAATTGAGAGCTTCGCCTTTTGACTCAGCTCTCTCTTCACCACGACAGACCTGTACAGCGCCCGCTTCACTGCAGACGCTGCACCTATCCGCCTATCGATCTCACGCTCCATTTTTCCCTCATTCGTGAACAAGACCCCAAGATACTTGAACTCCTCCACTTGGGGTAGGACCTCCTCCCTGACCCAGAGAGGGCACTCTACCCTTTTCCGGCTCAAGACCATGGCCTCGGATTTGGAGGAACTGATCTTCATCCCGGCCGCATCGCATTTGGCTGCGAACCACTCCAGCGAAAGCTGCAGATCACAATCTGATGAAGCCAATAAGACCACATCATCTGCAAAAAGCAGAGAAGCAATCCTAAGGCCACCAAAACGGATCCCCTCAACACCTTGGCTGCGCCTAGAAATTCTGTCCATAAAAGTTATGAACAGAATCGGTGACAAAGGGCAACCTTGGCAGAGTCCAACTCTCACCGGGAACAAGCCCGACTTACTGCCGGCGATGCGGACCAGGCTCTGACACCGGTCATACAGGGACCTAACAGCCCGTATCAAAGGGCCCGGTACCCCATACTCCCAGAGTACCCCCCACAGGGCCCCCCGAGGGACGCGGTCGAACGCCTTCTCCAAGTCCACAAAGCACCTGTAGACTGGTTGGGCAAACTCCCACGCACCCTCCAGGACCCTGCTGAGAGTGTAGAGCTGGTCCAGTGTTCCACGGCCAGGACGAAAACCGCACTGTTCCTCCTGAATCCGAGGTTCGACTATCTGACGGACCCTCCTCTCCAGAACCCCCGAACAGACCTTACCAGGGAGGCTTAAGAGCGTGATTCCCCTGTAGTTGGAACACACTCTTCGATCCCCCTTTTTGAATAGGGGGACCACCACCCCGGTCTGCCAATCCAGGGGAACTGGACACAACACTGTAAGTGAAACAAGGCATTTCTTGAGTTGCTGTAAATTATGATATAATACATATTTACTGTCTCATTCCAGAAAACAACAACAAACAACAACACTTCATGATAGACAGACATCATGGACACCACAGCAGCAGCTGTCTTCACTGAAAGCATCCTGAACATGATCGTCACTGACATGAGGCCTCTGTCGATGGTTGAAGACGAAGGCTTCACTACAATAATCCACACTTTTAATCCAGGTTACAATAATCCACACTCTTAATCCAGGTTACACTCTTCATTCAAGGACACATTTTACAAAGTAGCTACATATTGTGCAGGTATAAAGAAACATTTCTATATATTTTTGTGTACAATTATTTTTTTAAGCTATTTGACTAACTTTCATTTTTTATTATTCAATATTTTACTAACAGAATAGTCAAATAGCAACCTGTTTTTTGTGCGAATTTCTATGTCAGTCAAATGTTCAGTTTTGGAATAAAGGGGTGGAAATTAAAATTTTTTTTTGCCAATTCATCAATTAATCAAAAAAAGAATCGGCCGATGAATCGATTATTGAAATAATCGTTAGTTGCAGCCTTACACACAAATAAACAATAGTTCATCCAATAATAATCAGTTATTTAACTTAAAGAGGAACGTGGCTCGAGCGATAGTCAGTCAATTAATTTATATTCCAAACCGTGCTCGGCGGCACACAAAGTTTAACAACATGCAGCAGCAACCGCAGATATCAACAGGTTGATTTGTTTCACCCACGCTACCAACGCATGGGAGAGACACTCAGTCCAAGGAGAAACGCTTCTGTTGCAAGCCAGACAAGCCCTCCAAAGCTCAAGTAGTCCGATGGTTCCAGACGAGCTGTCAGATGACACACCCCCGTCTGCTCTGCTGCGCTTCATTTCACAACTCTCAAAAATAGCATTTCAACCGGAAACAGCTGGGCTTGGTTGCCAGCATGTCGTATTACAGATGACAAAAAAAACTATGGTTCTATTTCGTATAGGCCTCGCCCGCTGTGGGCCCCACCCGGTCCATATAAATTACGTTAAGAGCGGGTAATTGGCTCCCATTTTTCTTCAGCGAGCTAATAGCAGTGTCAGAAGAACGAAGAAGGAAAGTTGTGTAGATGATCAACCTTTGTTAAGAATGCTTGGCCCATCACGTCGACCTCCGGTCGTCCCGGTGAGCTCTCCTCCCCGAGGAGAAGCTGACGAGCAGTCTTGTTTCAAAGTAAGCACCAAGGAGTATTTCTCAGTGATAGGTCGCTACACTCTGGACAACGCCATCTTGTAATTTTCCTCTTATCGCCGACCCTCGGAACGAATCGGATGGTTCCTCAGGGACAAGCGGCGCTCAGCTGCAGCCCCCCGCTGCTCATTCCCTCCTGGAGAGCGTAGTGTCGGTGGAGGGGGGCTGAGCGAATGCTCACCTCATCCCACCTCGTTTCGCATCGATGATCACACCGCTCCCGGCCGACGGCGCCCTCTGGGGTTGCCCGGCGAAATTCAGGAGGCGGCTGATACGAAGGGACCCTTTTTTACGTCCCGCGCCTTATCCGCCAGTTCGGATGATCCAGCGGGAAGGTTTTTTCTGGGCTCCATCCCGGCTCGCCGTCCTGATCCCATCTGGCCTCGGTTTCCCAACAGGACGTCCTACGGGGACGAGGCCACAGCCGGCTTCCTGGTAGATTGGGGGGCCGGTCTCCACAGTCTGTGCCCATCTCCAGAGCAGAGGGGTTTTCACTGAGCGGAAATTCCCTCAGTGCCCCCTGGAGCCGAGCCTGATGGAGGATTTTCTCGGAGCAAGATGTCCAGGTGGACCAGCATCCCGCGCCTCCGGTTAGCATAACCCAGACGGTGACACCGCTCTCCAACTGAGCTCACCAGCATGCGTTCCAGACGGCCGCAGCGAACAACACGTTATGCTGTTGGCGTACATGTTCAGAGGCAGGAGGGGACGTACGCTCCCTCTGCAGGGCAGCTGATGTTATCCCCAACCGGTGCGCCTCTTTTGCTGTCTGCCGGCCCGCATCGCAGCCAGAGAACGAGGTCCCAGAGGTTCTCCTGGCTCGTCACTCCACCTCCCTCTCGGGGGAGCTGCAGAAGCCTTTTGTTGGAGGGCCCTCATCAACGAGAGATCACTTTCAAGATGTTCCACGGCTGCACAACGCCTCCCAAGCTCTGCTACGCCAGTCCCTCCGTCAGATGTCCCCGGCATCCGAAAGTTCAACTTTTCCCGGACTCTGCCAACAGGGGGCCTTCCAGGACAACAAACCACGAAGCTCAGGGGAAGATAACCAGGTGTCGGTTTGCTGGATGTGTGTAAGATGACACGATGTGGAAATAAACATCATTTTATGATGGTGTCTTTTAGCCAGGCTGTCAGCTCGGATGATCTGACAGCGGCTCCTTCACACACACTCATCACGAATGAGCCTTTTAAGGTTGTTTCCTTTACTACCGGCAGTGCCAATGTAGTGAACTTGACCTGATGTCAAATCAATGACCTTAGGATCATATGGTCAGAAACTGTTATTTCATTGATTTGCATCCAGAAATACAGGTTGATCAATCCTGAGACTTTCTTTCTTGAATTAATCAAGTGGAAAAAGACAATTCTCTATGATCATTACTATTTTACAAATGTTTGATAATCAAATTGTGTTAGTTCAAACAATGTTTACATGTTGAAATGAACTACTCATTTTTATTAACTGTGAAACAGTAAATAATGATCCTTAATCCTCATTCAAAGAAGAAATCAGGTTAATATGCATTTCTTGATTTTTCTGTCTTCAATGAGCAAAGTTGTAAGTGTGTTAAAGTTCAAGCTTCGGTCAACTAGAAAGTTTACTGAAAAGAAATGTCATGTTTAACTTTTACAGCGAGATACAGGAGAGGTGGCTCCACTAAGACTGGTTTTCTCCAACAATCTTTCTGTCTGTTCTTAAACAATCTTAATCTCTATCCTTGACTTTCCATAACACCTTACATCACAAACCACAGCTCTGCTTTGGTCCATCCACCAATCAAAAAGCTCTCAAATGAACCGGGAGTAGAGCCCATTTAAATGTGGCAACTTCCCAGTTCAAGAAGGGTTCAGGAGTTAGAGAGCAGAAGAGTTCCAGAAGAGTTCTGGTAGAGAGTTCAGCTCAGGCTTGA
>NC_056502.1:55198927-55223532 GCF_014905685.2 Nematolebias whitei
AGAAGAGTTCCAGAAGAGTTCTGGTAGAGAGTTCAGCTCAGGCTTGAAGCTGCTGTAAGCTCAGTCTTGAAGATGGAGCAGCAGTTCAAGCAAGAGAGCAGAAGAGTTCAAGAGTTTTGGAATCCAGAAGGCAGAGAGTTTGGGAGTTCATGAATGCAAACGCAGGCATTCATGGATGCTGCTAAGCCAAACAAGCTGAACCAGAGACGATTTTGGGAATTATAACTTCTGTTTGGATAACCTCGCACGGCTCTCGAGGTATTTGGCTGTTCTCACTGAGACGCTGAACAGTGGTTGGAAGTGAGACTCCACGCCGGAACTGATCTATCTTCAGAAAAGGTAAAAGTCGACCTTCACCAAAAGTGTACTGTTTGGGACAAGCTGATTTCCGAAGGAGCGTGCACGTTCTGGTTAAAACAGACAAATTCCCTCACCCATCTCTCTGCAAGATAAATCTCAATTTTCCATCTTTAAACTCTCCTTTCTGCTAGAAAATTAATCCAGATGTTTTCATTAATGTCTGTGGTGAAACAACGGAAAATCATGGCCGTATGGTTTTCCTGGTTGTAAGCTGATTAATTATGTTGTTGTTGTTTTCATATTCTGCCAAATTAATGTAAATGTGTGATGTGTTAAACTTGATTCTGTTAATAAATGACCCACTCGCTTGGTGAGTCAAAGATAATTAACGTCTCACGTCCACATTTCTGTTAAATTCAATGCACGTTTCATCCAGTCCAGAAAGATGAGTGAACCCGTTTTAATTGATGAATATATCTCAGCATCTGTTCATCTACACCAACATGCGCTCCTGCGGCACGAGCAGCCTTCACCTATAAGGCGTAGCATTATGAGAGCGCGGACGCAGTTCTCAGCGCCAGCCGTTCACGTCAACGTAAAGGTGAGACCGCGGTACGAGCCCAGTAACGTATCTCGCTCTCGGCAGGAGTGACGCATTTTCATCGCAGTAGTGTCAAACGCGCACTCCCCCGGCGTCAACAGTTTCACAGGCCTCACAGCGGCTCTGCTCCTTCATCCTCGAAGAAGGCTTTCTGAATTAACACTGTAGCTCAAAGAATAACTCAAAAGCTCACGTGATTTGCAGCCAAGAATGAACGTGTTCAGCAGAACGAGCCCAGTGGTAATCTCGCCCCACCAATGCCGCACGCTGCTTCCTGACCGCACCAGCGTCAAACGCACGCTCCCGCAGCAATCCTTGCTTAAGACGTCGAATCAACGAGGGCGCACATACACGACTCTTCAGTGCACATCGGCTCATACGCGCACCCGCTCCCCGAGCGTTTACACAGAGCAGCAGCACCAACGTGAGCACAGCACAGATGAGCTGCGTCCCGCGGCATCAGCAGATTTGCATGCTTGGGGACGCGCGTTTTTTCTTTCTCCTTAAGCGTGCACCAGCTCACATCAACATGCATGTGAGCCCACAACATAAACGCGTGCCCGTTTTATAACTTTATAAACGAGTGGCAATGAGCGCGCGCTCCAGACGGATTGGCGAACCATTTTCATCAGGGGATTCAAGCTGCAGTACAACTCAAACCCCGGTGCGGAATAACTCTAGTGACGTTTTCTGTCATTTCTAGAACAGATCTCGTCCCCTCTCACAGAAGCTCAGGAAATTCTGATTAGATTAATGCAATTTCCAGAGTCTCAGAAGGAGAGGAAAACACAGGGTTCCTCTCTCGTCACTCCCTGGTCCCAACGAAGCGGAAAGATGAGATTTATTCTAGATTAGTCAATTTTGAACTGTGAGAAACAACATTCCATTAATGCGCCCGAGCCGCTCTGCAGCCACCGCACAGAGCAGGGATGAGAATTCTGCTTTATCTGGACATCTGTTGCTGCTGACCAGTTTTTTACAGACAGGTGGCAGCAATGCAACTCATGTGAAACTGGCAGAGTGACATCAGCTGTTTCCGTCAGCATACGTACGTCACACATGTCAGACTTCACAGAGGCACATACATTTAATGAGCTGTGGGGGCGCTGTGGTTCTCCACACAGCAGCTCATTTAAATGTTTTTGGAGTGTCACACGGGGTTTTTGAATGTGAATCAACACTTTGCCTCTGTGCTACGGAATCATCAGGGTTTTTTGATTTACACAGACAGCAAGTGACTGTTGCATACATAACTGGCAGGAGATGTATGCGCTCAACCCATGTGCCACATTGTGAGACAGATGCTGTGTGGGGCACACCCAATCTGTTCTCCATCGGAGTAGGGTACATCTCCTGTGTTCGGAACAGGGGATGGATGTGATGTCCAAAGACGGTCCTTTGTGGCATGGGGACCTGGGACCTTCCATCCAGAGCTGATGGCTCAGACGCAGCAGAAATTCTGCGAGCGGCTGTGGACCTGTTGCAACATGAGAGAAAGCTTGATGTCAACTATAATTATCATGGAGCCCACGGGACGATTCACCGCTAGGGGTGGACGCGTTTGCTCACAGCCTGTGGTCGTAATGCTTCTTTACCTCCCTCACTCCCTCTGATATCACGGTCTTCTGAACCGAGCTCAGGAGGAGGGACTGACAGCTCTTCTGTCCCAAGTGTGTGAACGTATCATGGTCCCCAATCTTACGACACTTGTTATCGGGGCACTCGTGGAACCTGCCGTGGAGGGAGGACGCTCTCCTCCAGGCGGGAGGAGCGATCAGGAGTTAATCAGAATAGGCCAGCACCTTTGGTCTGGCCGCTGAGCGGATCCTTTTGAGAGGATGGATCTCTCTCAAGATGTAGTGCGTACAATTTAGGATTCACGTGCTGCAACCACCACAGCGCTATTCACATCAAGTGGACAGTTTTTCAGCGCTGCTGTACAGAGAAAGGTGTAGAGGCCATTTCATGTCCACTAGGTGGTGTGCCGTCCTTTCTGCAGCAGTTGATTGACAGAAATCTGGCGTTCAGCACGAGTAAAACGTTCACTGCGGCCATCTCTTCTTGTCACGAAATTTTCGGGGACAGAGCAGTTTTTAATCATCTGATGATGAAGCGTTTCTTAAAAGGTGTACAGAAAAGGCATAGAGGCCACCTCATGTTCTCTAGACGACATGCTGTCTTTTCTGCAGCAGTCGATGGACAGAAATCTGGTGTTCAACACAATTATCGTATGCTGCAGCCATGTTTTCTTCTTGTCTCAAAGTTGTTGGAGACAGAACAACCTTTAATCATCCTCTGACGGAGCTTTTTGTAAAAAGGTGTATAGAGAAGGTGTAGAGGTCACCTCATGTCCTCTAGGCGGTGTGCTGTCTTTTCTACAGCAGCTGATGGACAGAAATCTGGCATTCAGCATGATTAATGTATGCTACAACTATCTCTTCCTGTCACAAGGTTTTCAGGGTCAAAACAGCCTTTAATCATCCGCTGATGAAGCGTTTTTTAAAGGTGTTCAAGACGCAGGCCTGTTTCCATGCCCACTTGCTTCACAGTGGGATTTAATGATGGTCCTGCGAGCCCTGATCTAGGCTCCATCTGAGCTACTGAATCAGGTTCCAATTAAACTCTTGTCTCTTAAAACAGCCCTGCTGCTGGCTTTAACATCCGCTAAGAGGGTGAGAGATTATCTGCCCTCTCTGTCGCTCTGTCGTGTCTTGGAACTCAGACTGATTGCAGCTCAGCCGATCTAAGACCGAATCCAGTTTTTATGCCTAAAACATCGAGCTTTTTAAATTAAGAGTGATATCGTTGGAGGGATTTCTCCCCCCCCCCCCCCCCCCCCCACACACACACACACACAATCAGAAGAAGAAGAATCTTTCCATCTTCTCTGTCCTGTGCGGGCGTTGGCATGTTGCATAGCGCGCACAGCTGCAATGCGTCAAACTTAACATCTGTTTGTGCATTATAGAGATGCATCTGCAAGTTGCTAGTTATCCACCCAGGTACTGGTTGTGTGAGGCCATTTCTGAAGCCTACAGAGCATCAGATTTAGAGCCTCCTGTCAACCTCAGGGCGCACTGGACAAGAGGTATCGCATCTTCGACTGCTTTGCATAATGGCATGACAATGCAGGATATTTGCACTGCGACCGCGTGGTCAACACCCTGCTCATTTATTCGCTTTTATCTATGTGATGTGATGGCTCGTTCCATGACACATTCTGTCCTTAGTATTTTAACAGAATGATTATTGTTGTTTCATGGAACTCCGTTTAACTCACGTCTGTCTGCATGCATTACAGTGTGAGATGTTGTTATCAGTCACAAGTTGTAACTGTTATTTGGTTCTATGGTCATTAATCAGTTCATGACTATTGGTACCAATCAGTTCATTTGATTATAATCTGTTCCTTTGTTATTATTAATGTGTTCATACTGTTCAGCCATGAATCAGTTGTTTCATGGCCCCCCTTCTCAACATCTTTCTTCCCTGTTGAAAGTTTCTGGGGCGTTCATGCATTCAGAACGCATAGTTACACAACATGCGTCTGTGCATGGTACACATAATTATACAATGTGTAATTACGTACATGGGGAGTTGAGTGACAAGACGTTTTTTGGGCAAGCTTCCACTTCATACGGTGTTCGAATGGACCCAGTGAGGCGAGGACAACATCTGCTTCGCCCTTAACCCACTAAGCGACAGCTTTAAAGGGCGAAGCATATACGAAATAGAACGTTGGTTACGTATTTTAAACCCAGATTCTATGAGTATAGGTGTAGCCCTTTAAGCGTCGGGCCTCACTGGCTCCTAAGTGGCTGAAGAAAAAGCTATTTGGGAGCCAATTACTGTGTTAAATCTGGAAATTGGGGGTGCTGTCATGTCTGATCACAAACCAATCTCATTTGTAATACCTCTTGCTCGTGTCTCTAAATCTTCCGCTCCACCCAGGACCTGTCGTATATTTAACCCTTCAACCGCTGCTCGTTTTTTCTCTGCCTTTATTACCGCTGCTGCTACAACACCTGAAACCTCTGCCTGTGTTGGTGCTCAGGAGCTGCTTAGTAACCACAATGTGACCTGCACTAAGATCTTGGATCTGGTGGCCCCACTAAAAGTCAGGAAACCAAGTAGAGCCCAGTACCCATGGATGAATGAGACCACCAGGGCAGCGAGACGCCTGTGCAGGAGAGCTGAGCGCAGGTGGAAAAAGGACCTACTCCAGGTTTCTTTCATTTTGCTCAAAACCTGTTAAAAAAATTACCAGAGCACTGTCAAATCTGAAAAAAACAAAAACAAATATTTCTCCCAACTCATCAACTCAAATAGACACAACCCCCACGCCCTATTCACAACAGTAAATTCCATTCTAAATGCCCCTTCATATTCATGTATGGAGGCCTCTGTTGACACCTGCAATGACTTCACTAAATTCTTTGTTAACAAAGTGGAGTTGATCAGGGCCTCCATCCCCCGCTCCTTAGTTGACCCATCAGCTTTTGTTTTGTGTTCTGCTACTTTCAGGCAATTCAAACCAATCGCACTCCCATTGTTAAACAAAGTTGCTGGTCACATGAAGCCATCAGGATCACCATCGGACCCCATCCCAGCAGCATTGTTCAAACAGGTTCTACCAGCGATTGGGCCTGCTGTTCCAACTATACTAAACAGTAGTATTGCTACAAGCGTGGTCCCAGAGGCGTTCAAACATGCAGTAGTCACACCGTTAATTAAGAAACCTGGTCTTGACCCTTCAGCCTGCTCAAATCTCAAAACTCCCCTTTCTGTCCAAAATCTTGGAAAAAGTAGTTTTTACTCAGTTAAATCAGTTTTTAACTGAGAACAAAATCTTTGAGGTCTTTCAGTCTGGTTTCAAGGAGCTCCACAGCACCGAAACAGCTTTGGTTAGGGTTTGTAATGACATTTTAACAGCAAATGATTCTGGTCATTTTGTGGCTCTTGTACTCCTCGATCTTACTGCCGCTTTCGATACTGTTGACCACAGTATCCTCATCTCTCGGCTTGAACACTGGGTTGGGATTACAGGTGCTGCATTAGACTGGTTCCGCTCATACCTCTCTGACAGGAGTTTTTGTGTGAAGGTGGGTAAAAATCTATCCACTTCAATGCCTCTTTCCTGCTGTGTCCCACAGGGCTCGATTCTCGGACCCCTTCTATTTTCGCTCTATCTGCTTCCGCTGGGGTCGATCATAAGAAAACATGGTATTCCATTCCATTGCTACGCCGATGACTGTCAGATCTACCTGCCACTGAAACCAGCCAGTGCTTGTTCCGTCCACCCTCTCCTCAAATGTCTGGACGACATTAAGACATGGATGACTTCAAATTTTCTAAGTTTTAACGACCAGAAAACTGAAGTCATTGTCTTTAGCCCTAGCTCAGCTGCCGCCTCTTATCCTGTGAACCTGGACTCCCTTCAGCCTTATCTGAAGCACTCCGTTAAAAACCTCGGAGTGGTTTTTGACTCGGATTTTAAGTTCGACAAACAGATCAGTTCGGTTCTGCAGAGAAGCTTCTTCCAACTGCGGCAGGTAGCTAAGCTCAAGCCAGTGCTGTCTAGACCCGACCTTGAGACACTAGTCCATGCATTCATCACAACCCGCCTGAACTATTGTAATTCACTGTATGCTGGGGTCAGCCAGGCCTCTATCTCACAGCTACAGCTCGTCCAGAATGCTGCAGCTCGGCTCTTAACCGGTACACCGAGGTATGAGCACATCACACCAGTTCTGTCCTCCCTACACTGGCTTCCTGTGAGAACTAGGATTGATTTCAAAATTCTCCTCCTGACCTATAAGTGCCTAAATGGCCTCGCACCCATCTACCTCTCTGAGCTACTGGAACCATATGTTCCCTCTCGGGCTCTGAGATCATCCAATCAGCTGCTTTTGGTTGTTCCAAAAACACGACTGAAGCTCCGAGGAGATCGGGCGTTTTCAGTCATGGGTCCCAAACTGTGGAACAACCTACCTCCCAACATTAGGCATGCCACCTCCCTTCCTGTGTTCAAATCCCTGCTAAAAACATATCTGTTCTCTCTGGCGTTTCATACTGTGCGAGTTGATTTAGTATATCTTGTTCCATGTCTTCATTTTAATGCCGTTGTTTTAATTTTTTAAGGTATATTCTTACTGCTTTTTATTTTTTAGTGTTACCATTAGTGTTAAGCACTTTGATAACAGTCTATCTGTTTTAAATTGTGCTCTATAAATAAATATGACTTGACTTGACTTAATAAATAAATAACTTTCGCAAACCGTCACATAAAAAATGGCAACTCAGATGGGACAGGTTTTTTTTTTATGACAACTGTATGGTGAGCACTGAGACAACTAAAATAAATATATAAAAAATAAAAATAAAAATAAAGCTGCAAGCAGCATTGGAGGCCCTCGCAACAAAGCCGGCCTTACGGCGAGTGGGGGAGCTCCAGCTAGTCCATCCAGTCGCCATCGCGAACGCTCTTGCGCCAATCCCGCACACGTTCACCACGGGGCACATTTCCCGAATCTTCAACATCGCCTTCCGTCTATGTCAGTACTTGTCCAGCTGCAGGTCTTACAAGTATAGGCAAAATCCGACCTTCCAGACATGAGTTATGGTGACTTCCTGTTTTGTTGCGAATGTTTGACAAGCACTTCCTTTATGCTTTTCAACATGTCGTGTGGTAATCAACAGTTAGCGAACAAAGTTTCAGTCTAATATCATACACAGTGCAAAGCTGGAAGTGTCATCCAATAATCAACAGTTTTTTTCTCCGAGTAGGTGGGTCTTACGTGATGCCATGAATCAACAATACCAATGTGTCTCCAAGTGCTCACTGATGAAGCAAAAAAAAAAATCAGGTGCAGATCGGATGATGTACCACTGAGATATAACTGTTCGAATAATCTAGGGGGCACATTTTAGTCAAATGTTAAAGAACAATATCAATGTGTCTAGAAGTGCTCACTAATGACGCACCAAAAATCTGGTGCAGATCGGATGATATATCACTGAGATATAACTTTTGGAATAATCTAGGGGCACACTCGAGTTAAATGTTAAATAACAAAACACAAATGTATATAGAAGTGCTCACTGATGACGCACAATAAATCTGATGCAGATCAGATTTTGTATCACTGAGCTATAACTTTAGGAATAATGTAGGTGGCGCTGTGGAGGCTATTGGCCACTTATCATGGATACGTGTTCAAGGGGTGGATAATGATCGATCATAGTGATTTTGGTGCACCTCGGCTCAAATCTGTGCAATTTAGAGCCAAATGTATTGCAACTGCAACACTTTTTAATTCGCCACACCGCCATGCCCACATCCTCCAGCAAAAACGATGTGCACTTTAAAGCAAGTCAGACCATCTTATCTGTATTCTAAGACAGAATCATCCTGATTAGGTCAAGGTTGTCAAAGAGGGAGCATTCCAAGTAAAAAAGAGACTTGCTGTTCTGAGGGGGCAGGGCTTTGATGACGTCAGAATATGACCACAGAGGATTGTCGGGCATCCAACAGGGATTATTAATGCTAAGTTTTGTGCAATTCGGTCTTTCAATGTTATAAAGTTATAGCGTTTGGAAATTAATGGCGTGAAGTGTAACTTTGAGGCCTCGCCACGCCCCTTTAACATAAACGAAAACACAAGCTTTTGATAACTTTTACTCTCCAATGTCTTAAGGGCATATCAAACAAGTTTGAAGGCATTCAATCAAAATCCCTAGGAAGAATTAGTTAAAATGCGCCCGTAGAAACGCCCAAAATTGACCCTTTGACCCAAAATGGCCGACTTCCTGTTGAGTTTGGACCAGGGCTCCAAAAGACTTTTTCATAGGTCCTGAGAAGATACAGATGTTCACCAAGTTTTAGAATTATCGGTCCAAAAATGGCTTGGGGCTGAGGTTTTAAAATATTCTAGGGGGTGCTGTGGAGGCTATTCGCCACTTATCATGGCTTCCTGTTCAAGGGGTGGATAATGATCGATCATACTGTTTTTTTATGCACCTCGGTTCAACACTGTGGAATTTAAAGCCAAACGTATGGCGACGGCGTTACGTCTTACTACGCCACGCCGCCCACATGCTCCACCCAAAACTGGCTCCTCCCTGTGGTGTGACGTTGCACGTTTGTGGTGAGAAGTATTGTGTCATTTCCTGTTTGTCTGTCGGTAGCTCGAGTGAATTGTTTGCTCGAGTCATCTCTGTTTTCTGGATTTATCTGTCTTTTGCAGTTTTTCATTCTAGTTCACAAACACTTAGTACAGTTACACAAAGTTTGTTTTCTCAGTCATCCAGGTATATAACAACAAAAAAGGTTGAATCATGTCATCTGGACTTCGTTTTTTGAAACCATTAGTGAAAAGGCCAGACTTCAGGGGTATCTGAGGCAGGCTTGAAACACAAGAGTCAGGGTGGCTTCTGGGTAATACCAGATGGCTAGGCCTCAGACTGACGAAGCCTCTTGGATGAGGGGCGAAACGTTTCTTTTTAACAAAAAAAAACGAAGTCCAGATGACATGATTCAACCTTTTTTGTTACTTAGTCCAGTTGTTTTTCTACTGTTGGATAGTGCTTAAAACACCTCTTATCTTTCAACACTTCTCAGTTTTTATTGGTGTATTGGCTCTGCTAGCTCCTGCTAGCGTTAGCTTAGCATGGCTGCTGCTTCTCTCCCTGCTTCCTCTGTTTTCTCTTGCTCTGTGTGTCAGATTTTTAGTTACTCCTCTGCCTCCTTTAGTGATAATGATACATGTAACAAATGTAATCTTATGGTAGCTTTGGAGAAAAGGCTGTCTGAACTGGAAGCTCGGCTCCGCGCTGTAGAAAAACAAGTAGCTAGCCAGGTCCCCTTAGACAGCGCGGAACCACAGAGGCTAGCTCCCGTTAGTGGTCCTCCAGCAGACCCCGAGCAGCTGGGACCCCAGGCCGGCTGGGTGACAGTCAGGAGCAAGCGTAGTGCTAAGGCTAAGCCCCCAGTTCACCACCGACCCGTTCACGTTTCTAATCAATTTTCCTCGCTCAGTGACACACCCGCTGAGAAGCAGACCCTGGTTATTGGAAGATCCATAGTACGAAGCGTGGCTTTAGGGACTCCAGCGGCCATAGTCAAATGCATTCTGGGGGCCAGAGTGGGCGACATAGAATCTTATTTGAAACTGCTGACTAAGGCTAAGGCTAAATACAGTAAGATTGTTATTCACGTCGGCTGTAATGACACCCGGTTACGCCAATCGGAGGTCACTAAAATTAATGTTGCTTCGGAGTGTGACTTTGCTAAAACCATGTCGGACTTCGTAGTTTTCTCTGGCCCCCTCCCCAACCTGACCAGCGATGACATGTTTAGCCGTATGTCGTCATTTAACCGCTGGGTGTCCAGGTGGTGTTCTGACAATGACGTGGGCTACATAGATAACTGGAGTTCTTTCTGGGGAAAACCTGGTCTGATGCGGAGAGATGGCATCCATCCCACTTTGGACGGATCCGCTCTTCTTTCTAGAAATATGGCTGATTTTGTTTATCCCCCAAATTATTGACAACCCAGGGTCCAGTCCAGGAAGCAGAGTTGTAGTCCTCCACACCTCTCTGCTGCTTCTCCTCTGTTACCCACCCACACCCCCATTGAAACAGTGTCAACTCGCCCATGGCTCAAATTAAATAAACCAAAAATCAGCTCTAAAAATATAAACCATAAAAATCTGATAAAATAAACACAGTTACTTTACCAGAGCAAAATCATAAAATCATTAAATGTGGATTATTGAACATCAGATCTATTTCCTCTAAATTCCTGTTAGTTAATGAACTGATAACTGATCATCATATTGATTTATTCTGTCTGACAGAAACTTGGCTACAACAGTAGGATTTTGTTAGTATAAATGAATCCACTCCTGTTAATTATTTAAATTTTCATGTTCCTAGAACAACTGGCCGAGGTAGAGGAGTAGCTTCTATTTTTCAGTCAGGATTATTGATTAATGCCAAACCAGTTATTAGTTATGATTCTTTTGAATCACTGTCCCTCAGTCTTTCTCATCCAAAATGGAAATCAGAAAAGCCGCTTTTATTAATTGTTATATATCGTCCACCAGGCGCTTACTCTCAGTTTTTGTCTGAATTCTCAGAATTATTAACTGACTTACTATTAACTACTGGTAAAATCATCATAATGGGTGATTTCAATATTCATGTAGATGTTGAAAGTGATAGCATAAGCATAGCCTTTAATAATTTAATAGACTCATTTGGTTTTGCCCAAAACGTCTGCACATCTACTCATTCATATGATCACACTCTTGATTTAGTTCTGACCTATGGTATAGAGATTAAGGACTTGGTAATCGTTCCTCAAAATCCTATTCTGTCCAACCATTTTTTAATAACCTTTGAGTTTACATTAAATGACTACACAGTCACTGAGAGCAAATTCATCTCATCAGGTGCTTATTAGAAAATGCTCTAACCAAATTTAAACAATCTCTTCCATCAATGTTTTCCTCGGTCTTGCAGAGTAATGCATCAGATAACAGAGACTTAGATCATCTAGTTGATCATCTTACAACTTCAATGCAAACTTCACTTGATAAAATTGCTCCACTGAAAAAGAAAGTAATCAATCAGAGGAAACTGGCTCCTTGGTTCATTTCTGAGATACGTACTTTAAAGCAGGCATCTAGAAACCAAGAGAGAAAATGGCGCTCTACTAATGTTGAAGAATTTTATTTAACTTGGAAAGATAGTCTGCTAACATATAAAAAAGCTCTCCATAACGATAGAACTTTATATTACTCATCTTTAATAGAGGAGAATAAAAATAACCCTAGATTTCTGTTTAGTACTATTGCTAGACTAATTAAAAGTCACATTTCTGTTGAATCATGTATTCCTACAACTATAAGTAGTGATGACTTCATGAGATTCTTTATAAATAAAATTATTTCATTTAGAGAGAAAATTCAAACCACCAATTATAGACCTATATCTAATCTAACTTTCATCTAAAAAATTCTAGAGAAAATAGTTGCAGGTTAGTTGCGTGAACAATTACAAAGAAATAATCAGTTTGAAGAGTTTCAGTCAGGGTTTAGAGCTTATCAAAGCACAGAAACAGCACTAGTAAAAGTCACTAATGATATTCTCATGGCCTCAGACAATGGACTTGTGTCTATACTGGTCCTGTTAGACCTCAGTGCTGCATTTGATACAGTTGATCACAATATTTTACTACAGAGGCTTGAATATGATATTGGGATTACAGGAACAGCTCTAAAATGGTTTTAATCATATCTGTCTGATAGAGTCCAGTTTGTAAATGTAAATTATAAATCTTCTTCATACACCAAAGTTAGTCATGGAGTTCCTCAGGGCTCAGTGCTTGGGCCATACTCTTTACTTTATATATGCTTCCATTAGGTAAAGTTGTTAAACAGCATGGGATAAATTTTCATTATGATGTTGATGACACACAATTATATTTAATTATATCACATTAACTTCCGGCGAGCTGATGGACGGCAGCTCCCTCCGACGTCTCTGCAGTCTTTTATCATCAAACTGACCAGTTTTTTCGAACCGGACTAAAGTTGGTCCCCCTTCCAACCGAATTCGGTGTTCAGTGACTCAGAGAGCCGGACGGGACCGTCCAAAAATATATTTTGGTCCAGAACGGGCCGCTCCCACCCCACGGTAACTCTGAGCACACCCTGCCGGCCAGGTGACCCCTTGAGCTGGGGAGTCGTCGTACGAAGGTCCGGCGTTTTTTTTTCTCTCTCTCTGGACCTCAACGAACTCTCATCTGGACCTTTGTGGTTCTACCTGGTTTTGACAAAAATCGCCGGGTGGTACTTCGCTGGTTTTCTGCTGGACTGGCCCTCGTGGTGTCTTCATAGGTGTGGGGGAAGTGTACCTGTGACCCTCAAACTGGATCAGAACCGAACCGAGGTGGCTGTGGGGGACTTTGACTTTGTCTTCAACAAAGCCGGTCTCAGCTTCAGTGAGCAGCCCGTTACTTCTAACGAAGGACTGTCCACCTCCGTGGAATCGCTGTTTTCACCTGGAAGAGAGGCTCCGATGCTTTGAAGCATCGCCGGACCAGAGCAGAACCGGGCCAGGGACATCTTCAGCCTCTTGGTCTCTCATGCTTTGGGGCGCCGGAGCCGGACTGGAGCAGAACCGGACCAGTGTCGACTTCAGCCTCTCCGGTCAGTCTCGTTTTTCACCAGGGGTGCCTCTCGTGCTGTCCGTGCTGTAGGTGTCGTGCAGAGAAGCGGAGAAGTAGCGTGAAGGAGCAGGGCTGCGTGGTGCTCGAGAGAAGTTCGGAGTTTACATCGGAGTTGCTGTAGGCCTCCCTCCAAACTCACCTGGATAATAATTAATTTTATTCCGGATCACGCTGTTGGCCCCTGTTAACCTGAAACGAGCTAGGACCATGCCTTTCACTTCAGGAGGATTTTCTGGCAGCTCGCTCTGCTATTTGCTACAAATTATATGTTTCTGTTTTGGCCTGTTGATTCTGAACCCAGCTTCCGTTTCCCATGGGAGCATCCATCCATCCATCCATCTTCACTGGGGGGCCAGAGCCCCACTCAGCCCAACTCAAACTGCAGTTGGGCCACCTCGTCGGGTTTGTTTGCCCATTTGAACTGTGATGTTTTATGGTCTGAAACTTTTCTGCATCATTCATATTACTGTCACTATTTTCAGTTCTCAGATTATCTGGAGTCACTGAATCTTGTTAATACGCCTGAAATCTGCCCATCACTGCAACTTTCACTGTTTTTGGGTACTGAATGATCACGTCTTCATTAATGTTTCTCATGGTTTGATTATGGGGGCTAATTGTCACACTGTTAACTCCTGTAATTACACATCAGTCACAAAAACTCCAGAAAATGTCTGATAATAATGTTGTTACTGCTCTCAGGGATTCAACCCAACCCTGGATCCCCCACTATTTATATGACACCAAATGACTTTAAGAACGTGTCTGGTCTTCATTTTCTGCACGTAAATGCTCAAAGCCTTCTGAGAAAACTTGATGCCTTGAAAATTCTGGTCAGTTCTTCTGGGACAGATGTAATCTTCATCTCTGAAACCTGGCTCAACAAATCTGTAATCAATATTGACCTGGCAATCAATGGATTTAGCATCTACCGCTGTGATCGTCAAAAAAAAGGGGGGGGGTCGCTGTTTACATCAGAGATTCTTTGGTTGCTAGTCCTGTGTCTTCTAAAACAATTTCAAAAAAGTTTGAAGCCTTAGCTGTAAACATCACCTTGAATGGTGGCCAGAAATTATCTGTAGTCTGTTGTTACCATCCACCCTCAGGAACACCTGAGGCTCTGTCTGCCCTGATGGAATTTCTTGGTAATTTAAAATTCAAAGAGATCCTTTTGGCTGGAGACCTCAACATTGATGGGTGTAAGTCGACCCCCCTCTGTGATAAATTAAAGGAATGTTGCCTGTCTCTCAATCTTACCCAATTGATCAACTTTCCCACTAGATTAAACAAAAACCGTCCTGAAAAATCCTCTATCTGAGACCTGTTTCTAACTAATATGCCTAACAAATTCCCTGGCACGTGTATTTGCCAATATCTTGAGTGATCATTAGCTATGTTTACATGCGCAGAATTCTTTGACCGGATTGAAATGTGTTCTGTTTGAATAATTAAAATATATTGTTTACATGGGCACAATCTGTTCATGACGAGCGTTTACATGCAGCGGGCTTTGTTTTGAACAGCAGTACTGACATGCGCAGAGTGGTAAACTCTCTTTAAAAAAAACACCGAAGAAGAAGTTCTACTTCCGGGGTGAACGTAAACAAACCTGAGCACCCAAAATGAACCTGCGACAGGTTTTAATGATGGTGGAGACGTTACTGCACTCCCTGACTGAGCTGCAGGTGATAGAGATCATTTTAAGCTCTTTCAAAGTTTCTAGTAGAAATGTTGTGTCGCTCACCGACCAGTTTTGCTCCCCTGACATGCTAATATTATTAGCATTAGCCAGGCGGAAATGGCAAAGTCGCACATGCGCAGTCAGGTCAGTTTTTCACGATCAGATAAAAACGAACAGATCAAGCGTTAACATGCACACCGATCGGGTTACGGATCGGCGTAAACCACCCGTTTCGTTCTGATCACAAATTATATCAGATTGCGCCGAATACACAAAAAATGACCCGAACGGAGTGTTTACATGACACACTTTTATTCTGACCGGCCATTTGATCCGGCTACTTGTGTCCATGTAAACATACCCATTGTGTGACAGCGGCTTTGAGAGATATTAAACTTCCACCTTCTAAGCCCAGATTAATTCAAAAAAGGGATCTGAAACATTTCTGTGAACAGTCATTCCTCTGGGATCTGTCTCACTTTGACTGGCATCGTATTCTGTTAACTGATGACGTGAACTCCGCTTGGAACTATTTTAATAATAGTTTCATTTATTTTGTGAACAAACATGCTCCATTTCATCAGTTCAGAATAAAGGGATGAGACAGCCCCTGGTTTACTCCAAAGCTAACTGACCTCCTGCACAGGAGAGACCATCTTTGGGCCACATCGAGAAAATCTGACTCAGACACTGATTGGTTGAGTTTTCGACAGATGAGGAATAAATGCACAACTGCTGTCAAAGCAGCAAACTGCAACTATTTCTTATCTCAGACCTCCAAAAATCTAAATGACCCTAACAGATTCTGGAAAACCATCAAATCTCTCTCAGGCACCCACCAATCATCTGACCTCCCATTACAACTTCTCGTTAACTCTGTTCCTGTGTCAAATAAACACGAGATCCTGAACTGTTTCAACAAACATTTTGTTGCTTCTAGTTCTTTATTTGACACAGTTACTAATGGAAGATCAGCCACTTCACTTAATAACCAAACTTCTACAAATCCAATTCCTCCTACAAGTCAAACCTCAGTTAATCACACCTTCTCTTTTTTTCCATTCTCAGTCAGTGAGGTCAATAAACTGTTAAAAGATCTTAACCCTAAAAATCTGCAGGTCCAGATGAACTTCAACCTTATTTCTTAAGGCTGGCTGCTCATATAATCACAGTCCCTGTGGCCCACATCTTTAATCTCTCCACAAGACAAAACTCCATCCCAGACACTTGGAAAACGGCCTTTGTTCTTCCTTTGCTGAAGGGAGGTGACCCCACCTCACTGAACAACTATCGACCAATCTCTAAACTCTGCATTTTATCCAAGGTTCTAGAAAAACTGATAAACTCTCAAATTAAAAATTACCTGGGCTCATTTAACATCTTACCTCCACATCAATCTGGTTTCAGGAAACAACACAGCACAATCACTGCTTCACTGAAGGTTCTTAATGACATCGTTGAAGCACTGGATGCTAAGGATTATTGTGCTGCACTTTTCTTAGACCTGTCTAAAGCTTTTGACACTGTGGATCATAACATCTTGTGTCACAAGTTCTCAGAAATTGGTTTCTCAGAACACACCATTCGTTGGTTCTCTAACTATCTTTCAGACCGGAGGCAATGTGTTCAACATAATGGTACTTCCTCCAGTTATTTAACAGTCAACAATGGTGTACCACAAGGCTCAGTCTTAGGGCCCACCCTCTTTACAATCTACACATGTAATGTAGGTAAAAACATCCCTAATGCATCCATACATTTCTACGCTGATGACACAGTTGTTTACTGTTGAGCTAAAACTGTTGATAAGGCTTTCCAGCTTTTGAAATCTGCATTCAACTACATCCAGACAGATTTGTTCCGCCTCAAACTTGTCCTAAATGCCGACAAAACCAAAGGGATGCTTTTTTCAAATAGGAAGTTGGTTCCAGCAGTTCTTCCTCCTATTTTATCCTCAAATGGTTTGTTTAGGGAGGTGTGAACGCGCCATCGAACTCTGTAACGGAACAAAAAGGCGAACTCTGGCCCGGGCTAAAACCTAGGTCTCGGTCCGGTATAAGCGAACTCCAGCGCGGTTCAAGTGCAGTGTGAATGTAAACAGACCGAGCCCCCCCAGGGTAAACAAACACGCATTTCTCTGACCTTATATGGAGCCGTCAGCTGTCTTGTGTGAAAAACAATATTCTCCATGGTCTTCTGTCTCATCTTCTGCTCATGCTAAGTCCATTTTTGAACAATGACAAAATATGACTCCTAAAACTGCTAAAACTTGATGCCACTTCATTTTTATTTTTATTTACAGAAGAAGAAGAAGACGTGTCTTCAGAGGTTTTTGTGTCGTTTCTTTCAGTAGTTCTTGGTGCAGCGCCCCAACAGGTGAGCGGGGGAATAGGTTGGTTCAACATGTTGACTCGACTGCACAGTGCAGTGTGAATGCAAACGCACCAGCTCAAATGTAAACAAAAGCTCATGAGTATTGGTCCCGAACCGAGTCTACCGGACTATCTAGTGTGAAAACGACGTAAGGCTGCAACAACAAATCGATAGAATTGATAAAAATTGATTATTAAAAGTGTTGGCAAAAATTTTTATTATCGATTCATTGTGTCGCCTGATTATGCGTCTCTCACCGCGTTGCAGAGCTGTTTTCTTCACCTGCAGATTGTTGTCAATGCTGGCTGACTAAGTAAGAAAAAAAAACTGCACAGTGACTTGAACAGAACGAGGCAGAAGGCGGAAGCAGTGCAGAGACGGTGTTTTCAAAGGAAATTAATTACTGTACTTTTCGGCATATAAGTCACAGTTTTTTTTGCATAATTTACATGCCCTGCGACTTATAGGCCAAAGCAATCTATTTATGGATTTTCTCCCATATTTATAAACCATCTTTTGGCTGAGATATGACAGTTTTCATTCATTCTGACAGAAAAAAAAATTTGAGCAGTACCGCTTTCAGCCACTTGATGGCAGCAGAGTAGTAATAGGAATATGGCATCACTGCAGCAGGGATTTTGGCCCACTCCTCCATACAGATCTCCTCCAGAGCCTTCAGGTTTCGGGGCTGTCGCTGGGCCACACGGACTTTAAGCTCCCTCCAAAGATTTTCTATGGGATTCAGGTCTGGAGACTGGCTAGGCCACTCCAGGACCTTAAGATGTTTCCTACGGAGCCACTCTTTAGTTGCCCTGGCTGTGTGTTTTGGGTCGTTATGCTGGAAGACCCAGCCACGACCCATCTTCAGTGCTCTTACTGAGGGAAGGAGGTTGTTGGACAAAATCTCACGATACATGGCCCCATCCATCCTTCCTACAATATGGTGCAGTCGTCCTTTCCCCTTTGCAGAAAAGCATCCCCAAAGAATGATGTTTCCACCGCCATGCTTCACGGTTGGGATGGTGTTCTTGGGGTTGTACTCATCATTCTTCTTCCTCCAAACATGACGAGTGGAGTTTAAACCAAAAAGTTCTATTTTTGTCTCATCAGACCACATGACCTTCTCCCATTCCTCCTCTGGATCATTCAGATGGTCATTTGCAAACTTCAGACGGGCTTTGACATGCGTTGGCTTGAGGAAGGGCACCTTGCGTGCACTGCAGGATTTTAATCCTTGACGGCGTAGAGTGTTACTGATTGTTTTCTTTGAGACTGTGGTCCCAGCTCTATTCAGGTCATTGACCAGGTCCTGCCGTGTAGTTCTGGGCTCATTCCTCACCTTCCTCAAGATCAATGCTGCTCCACGAGGTGAGATCTTGCATGGCGCCCCAGACCGAGGGAGATTTTCCGTTATTTTGTATTTCTTCCATTTTCTAATAATTGCACCAACTGTTGTTGCCTTCTCACCAAGCTGCTTGCCTATTGTCCTGTAGCCCATCCCAGCCTTGTGCAGGTCTACAATTTTATCCCTGACGTCCTTACACAACTCTCTGGTCTTGGGCATTGTGGAGATGCTGGAGTCTGATTGATTGAGTGTGTGGACAGGTGTCTTTTATACAGGTCACGAGTCCAAACAGGTGCAGTTAATACAGGTAATGAGTGGAGAACAGGAGGGCTTCTTAAAGAAGAACTAACATGTCTGTGAGAGCCAAAATTCTTACTGGTTGATAGATGATCAAATACTTATTTCACACAATAAAATGGAAATTAATTATTTAAAAATCATACATTGTATTCTTCTGGATTTTTGTTTTAGATTCCATCACTCACAGTTGAAGAGTACCTATGATAAAAATTACAGTCATCTACAAGCTTTGCAAGTGGGAAAACCTGAAAAATCAACAGTCTATCAAATACTTGTTCTCCCCACTGTACTTTGTTTTTTTTCTTGAACTTTTGAATTTACCATGTCCTGGATGACTGAGAATCTTCACCAGCTATTAATGACTCAATCGGCCTGCCATAATCTCCCCACCTTCATTCTGCTCGTTGCTTGGAACCGTCAAAACAGCTGCACCACCCTGGTGAAATGCAGCTAATTTGACCATCAAAGTGCATTTATTAAGCAAATATTAGACTGAGTCACACCTTTGCTATAATTTCAAGCAAACAAATAATTATTTAGGTGTTTATCTTGTTAAATTTTGTACAGCGACTCGTCGTGTGCACACATTTACTTCCGTGAATCGGGTTTTGAAAAACAGCTGATTTGACCATCAACGTGCATTTATTAAGCAAATGTTAGATTGAGACACATATTTAATATACTTTCAAACAAACAATTGTTTTGAGGTGTTTATCTTGTTAAATTAGCACAGCGACTCGACGCATGCACGCATTTACTTCCGCATTTACTTCCGCATATCAGGATTTGAAATAAAGCTGATTTGACCATCAAAGTGCATTTATTCGCGATGACGTCACGTAAGCCAAATTCAAAATGTCGGCAGTGTGGAAGTTTTATTTTTCATTGGTGAGGATGTCGAATTCCAAAGATTTATGGACGACATTGAGCCTCGCTACATCGTCCGCAGTCGGAGATATTTTTCCAACGTAACGTTACCCGAGTTACAAGCCGTCATTTCCAACGTCATTGAG
Organism: Nematolebias whitei; assembly: GCF_014905685.2. Lineage (NCBI taxonomy): Eukaryota > Metazoa > Chordata > Actinopteri > Cyprinodontiformes > Rivulidae > Nematolebias > Nematolebias whitei. The sequence goes on from NC_056502.1 coordinate 55,218,776, forward strand.
AAGCTAATAGCCGATAGCACGACTTGGGTGAATTTTACCACAAACATTTGGACGTCGTGCTAGCCTTGTTAGCAGGATTAGTCTTACGGCACAATGGATAGACAAAAACTTTGAACTTAAAAAGGCTGTCCTTCATGCACAGGAGTGCAGAGGATCCCACACTGCAGCTAAGAACCTGGAACAATCCTTCACAAGTGAGACAGCATCGCAGGTGACTAATGCTAATAAATAACATTTAACACTTTTCATTTAATATAAGTCAAAAGTGCTATGCATATCATATGTCTGTTACTGAATATATGTCACCAGCTCTTACAACTGTTGCACAATTTTTGTAGGAAATAAGCCTAAACAAGAGGGCTATGTTCTGACAAAGGCACATATAAAATATTGGCATCGGCATCGGACGAATAAGTTTGAACATATCTGATATCGGCCAAAAATCCAATATCGTGCATCCCTAAAAAGTTTAATAAACCACCCCCCACCCCCACCCACCCCACCCCAAAAAAGAAAGCTTCTCAAAAACAACAGGGGATTGAACATTATCAAACAGATTGAATATGCTTGTATATGTCTACTAAGCATGTTGTACCGCAGGTACCAGATAACTAAGAGTCCAACCAGCCCTCTGATATGTCTAAGTCCCTAATAAAATTAATAAAAGGACCCCAAATCTTCTCAAAAAGATGTTGTTTGGATTTCCTAATATATACTATTATTTCTAGTGGCAAATTAGACAAGATCTGCTTTAACCACTGGGTGGCGCTAGGTCTGTTGACATTCTTCCAAGCCATAGTTATACACTTTTTTGCAGATAACAGGCTTATATCTATAAAAGTGCATTATGTTTTACTAAAGTTATGCTTTTCAGGATATATGGCCAATAGGAACAATTTAGGATCTAGTACAATTTGCTTTGAGATAATTTTTTCAATTATATCTCTCACCTCCTTCCAAAATGTATTAATTTGTGTGCATTCCCACATGCAGTGTATTAAAGTCCCTTTAGAGTTACACTTTACACAAAGATCTGGGATGTTATTATTGTATTTGTTTAAATGGACAGGCGTAACATCCACATGCATTAGCCATTTAAACTGTAGTACTCCGACGGCTATTTATGGACACTGTGTAGATTTTTGCGCAGGCCCTTTCCCAATTATGTTCTCTGATGGTTGATGATAGGTCCACATTCCAGTTCATAAGTATTTTATTTGTGTTATCTGGTGAGTTAAAGATCAGCTCATTATAAAAATCTGAAATAATACCCTTTCTTGATTTGTTCTTTTTCATTAATTTTTCAAGTGTTGTAAGGGTAGTTTTGTTAAGATTACAGTGATTTGCTTTGATAAAACTTCTCAGTTGAAGAAATTTAAAATAATGTTTTTTTATCGAGCCTGAACTTAGATTGTAACTCTCCAAAGGACAAACATACATCTGAATTTGATGGGTAAAGGTCACCAATACTTTTTGATCCTAACGATGCCCATAGCTTGAACGTCCCATCGGCCATTCCTGGAGTAAACTGCTGGTTACCCAATATTGGACTAAACTGTGACAAACAGTTTGGCTCCTTGAGATATTTTCTAACATCTTTCCAGACTTTAATCATGTTTTTCACAATTGGATTTATGATTTGTTTCTGTAATTTTTTTTTTTTTGCTGTGTCAGAATATATAAATAGAGGAAGAGCTAATTTTAAGTTGTGGGACTCCATTTCTACCCAGTGTGGATCGTCTTTGTCTGCAAAATAGAACACGATAGTCCTTAATTGTGTGGCCCAGTAATATAATTTAAAATTAGGCCACTTTAACCCCCCTCTATCGAATGGTAAATAAAGTAGGGAGAGTCATAGCCTAGGCCTTCCATTGTTCCACATAAAGCTTAAAATATTTTTTGAGCCACATACTGTAAATAGTTCAGGAGGAGGCAGAAGAGGAATACTTTGAAAGAGGTACAGTAACTTCGGTAGTATACTCATTTTCAAGACAAAAACACTTCGTAGTAAGGATATAGGCAGGGTTGTCCACCTGTTGACTGAAGCAGTTGTTGTCTTCATGAAGTATTCATAGTTAGATTTAACAACCTGTTGAAGTTCTGGGAAAATCTGAACACCTAGATAGTCAAAATTTCCCACTACTTTAAATTGCATAACCTCCCTGCTGGGATTAGTCCTTTCATTTATGTTTAATAACAGAATAGAAGATTTAGCATTGTTTACGTTGTAGCCTGAATTTCTCCCAAACTCTTGGATTAACCTGGGATATTTCTGGGATACCTGGGATATTTCTCTCCAACGTCCGTTCCCTCTACAATAAAATGGACGAGATAGCGCTGCTGATGAGAAGGAACAGCGATTTTTCCTCCTCCTGTGTGCTGTGCTTCACAGAGACATGGCTCAACGAGCAGACCCCGGACTCCGCACTCCATCTCGAGGGTTTCCAGCTCCTCCACGCTGACAGACAGCGGGAACTTTCCGGAGGAAAGAAGAAAGGCGGAGGAGTCTGTTTCTTTATCAACAACACCTGGTGCTCCGACGTGACAGTGATCTCCCAGCACTGCTCTCCTTCTCTGGAATATCTCTTCATAAACTGCAAACCGTTCTACTCTCCACGTGAGTTTACTTCATTTATTCTGGCCGCTGTTTACATCCCACCGTGCGCGGACGTGCACGAGGCTGAGCGCGCGCTCGCGGACCAGATCACGAGTGTAGAGCGGACTTTTCCGGACTCCCTTGTTATCATCCTTGGAGATTTTAACAAAGCAAACCTCAGGCATGAACTACCTAAATATAAACAGTTTATTAAATGCCCGACAAGAGAAGGAAACACACTGGATCACTGTTACACCACAGTGAGCGGTGCTTATCGTGCTGTGCCTCGTGCTGCCCTGGGTCTCTCAGATCATGAGATGATTCACCTCATACCTGCATACAGACAGAGACTGAAGCTCTCAAAACCTGTGGTGAGGACATCCAAAAAGTGGACCAGTGAAGCTGTGGAGGAGCTACGCACGTGTTTGGACACCACAGACTGGGACCTGTTCATGTAAGGATGGTACCATTTGCTGGTTCTATTTGTGTCTGTGTTTCCCTAGTGTTTCCTCTTCAGTTTAATTGGTGCCACCCTTGTCTCGTCACAGCTGTTTGTAATCACGTCTCGTCTTGTCCCGGTATTTAAGCCATCTGTTTCTGTCTTGTTCCTTGTCGGGTCGTATTCGTTGGGTCTCTGTTTTCTCCTGCGTTCTCCTGCGTCTCCCCTGAGCTCCCTGAGTCCTTCCTGAGTTTCCTTCTGAGCCTACCTTTTTTCATGCAAGTTTTGCTGCCACGTCAGCTGTTTATTTTGTTCCTTATTCACTATTAAAATACTTATTTTTGTACTCTGCCGAGTCGAGTCCTGTCTGCACTACTGGGTTCGTTCCTGTCCACCAAATCCTGACATTACGACCCGACCACACATCAGAACCCAGCGGGCAGGGCTCTCTCGGCAACTTACCTTTTTTCTTTTTCCCCTCCGAGCCTTCCTGTGATGAGCAAGACTACAATCCGGTTCTGCACCAGGCCCGTCCGCCCTCAAGGACATTATGACCAGGAGGTAGAAATCCTGTCCTCACCACTCCTGGTCCTCGAGGAGAACAGAGCTCGGCACCGGGGAACCCACCGGGCTCCTGTTTCTGAGTCCGCCTCGCCCGGCTATTCGGGGTGGACGTCGGGGGAGGACGAAGAAATCGAGGACGAATTCCATTTTGTTCCTGTCCCCCGACTCTCCCGCCGTCGCCGGGGAGGTAGAAAGCGGTGCCGGGGGCAGTCCGCGGCGACCGGCCCGGTCTCGTCGGCTGAGCAGAATCTTAGAGTTGGTTCCGGTGTTTTTGTGGGAGCTGGTCCCGCCGCCTCACCTCACAGGTTTCCGGTGGGGGCGAGACCCAGCGTCCCGCGGGAGCTCCGGTCCACTCCTGTTCGGTTCGGCGAGTCCGGTCCACTTGACGTCACAGGGGCGGATTCCGTGGCCTCACCTTCCAGGTTCCTGGTGGGGGCGGAGTCCGGCCTCTCACCGCCACACCATGCCGCGGCTGTCCAACCCGGTCTGACCGAACCTCCTGAGCAAACTCTCAGTGACTCTGTGGGGGCGTGTTCCGCCGTCCCACTTCCCAGGTTTCCGGTGGGGGCGACACCTGACACCACACCCTCACTTAAAGACACTTGCCCGTCAATCACATATTCACCCCATGAACTTGCACTAATAAACCAGACTTTATTAGATTCATTTACCACTGCTAAAAATAACCCGGACTGTTCAGATGTTGTATTTTCCCTGATGGAGGAATTTTTAGTTTCACGGCCAGGTCTCATTCTGATCCCAGAGTACAATCGATTATTAATAGAAATTAGGACACTCATCACACCCAAGGTCACTAATACACATTCTGAACCCATAACTCATCCTGCACATTTTGTCACCACCGTCTCTGAACTCTCCTCTGCTCCTCTGACTCCTGCACCCATCACCTTCGCCGCTGTTCCGCCTGCTGAGCGCCTCGCCGTTGGTGCACCTGCTCCTGTCGCCTCAGAGGACTCAGCATCTTTTTCTGTTTCCCGTCGCCGCCGCAGAAGATCAGTTCCTGCCGCCGCCGCAGAGGAGTCAGTTCCTGCCGCCGCTGCAGCTCTCCAGGCTCCCACGCCGTCTGCTGCAGAGCTCCAGGCCTCGCTTACAGCAGCAGCAACTCCCCTGGCCTCTCCGTCGTCAGCAGCAGCAACT
>NC_056502.1:55223542-55223883 GCF_014905685.2 Nematolebias whitei
AGCAACTCCCCTGGCCTCTCCGTCGTCAGCAGCAGCAACTCCCCTGGTCTCTCCGTCGTCAGCAGCAGCAACTCCCAAGGTCCCCTCTTCGCCTGCTGCCAACTCTCAGTTCCCCTCGTCGCCTGCTGCAGCTCTCCAGGTTCCCACGCCGTCCGCTGCAGCTCTCCAGGTTCCCACGCCATCCGCTGCAGCTCCCCTGGACTCCATGATGCAAGCTGCAGCTCCCCAGAACTCAATGTCGCACGCTGCAGTTCTCCAGGTTCCCACGTCATCTTCGACGTCCTCCAAGTCTCCAGAGGGGTCGGCGCCCTCCAAGTCTCCAGAGGGGTCGGCGCCCTCCA
>NC_056502.1:55223893-55224712 GCF_014905685.2 Nematolebias whitei
GTCGGCGCTCTCCACGTCTCCAGAGGGGTCGGCGCTCTCCACGTCTCTAGAGGGGTCGGCGCTCTCCACAACCACTGAGGATTCTCCTCCATGGTCCTCCATGGTGCATGCTGCGTCTCCCCAGGACTCTATGACGCATGTTGCGTCCTCCAAGGTCTCCACGCCGCCAGACGCGGCCTCCTCATCATCTACGCCGCCAGACGCGGCCTCCGGGGTCTCCTCGCCGCCAGACGCGGCCTCCGGGGTCTCCTCGCCGCCAGATGCGGCCTCCGGGGTCTCCTCGCCACCAGCCGTGGACTCCGGGGTCTCTTCGCCGCCAGACACGGCTCCCAAGGTCTCTTGGCCGCCAGGCACGGCTCCCAAGGCCTCTTTGCCGCCAGACGCGGCTCCCAAGGCCTCTTCGCCGCCAGCCGCGGCCTCCTCGGTCTCCTCGCCGCCAGCCGCGGCCTCCTCGTCCTCTTCGCCGCCTGCCGCGGCTTCCTCGCCATCATCGCCGCCTGCCGCGGCCTCCTCGCCGCGGCCTCCTCGCCGCCTGCCGCGGCCTCCAAGTCGTCATCGCCGCCTGCCGCGGCCTCCAAGTCGTCATCGCCGCCTGCCGCGGTCTCCAAGTCGTCATCGCCGCCTGACGCGGTCTCCAAGGTCCTACGTGTTGGACGGCCTCCCGGCCGCCCCCCTGAACGTGGGGCCCGTGATGGACGGCCTCCCGGCCGCCCTCCTGAACGTGGGTCCCGTGATGGACGGCCTCCCGGCCGTCCTCCTGAACAATGACTCCAGAGACGGTCTCTTGACCGTTCAGATCTTTTGTGTTTTTCCTGCTTG
>NC_056502.1:55224812-55230725 GCF_014905685.2 Nematolebias whitei
ATATATATATATACAAAGAATAATCAGTGCTTTATCACATTCATACACCAATGAGATACACATCAGAGGCAATGAAGGGTTCAGTCTCTTGCCCAGGGACACTTCAGCTTGTGACTGCTGGTGGAATCGAACTCTATCTCTTGCGTTGGAGGACAATTTCTCTAACCACCCAGCCACAGCCGCCCAATTTGCTGGCAAAAGCTGGATTGAAACTGGATTCTGTAACTGGCGTTAACTACTGTACCCACCACTGCACCCAGTATTCACTGGTTAACTGGTCACCATTAACTTCACACAGACTCTCTCACTGGTACATTTTCATCTTTAAATCACTTCTTGGTCTGCTGCCTTCATACATCTCCTCCTACGTCTCTGCATGAGTGCAGCTACAGCGTGCACTCTCAGGACATTATTACCTGCAGTGTTCCCTCAGTGAGGACTGAACTAGACAAAAGGACCTTCTCTTATTCCGCTCCTGTTTCCTGGAATATCTTACAAAAAGATCTGCAGCTCTCGACCTTGACTTGTGGCTTTAAACATCTGCTAAGTTCATGGCAAAAACCAATGCAGACTTTCCTGTTTATAGTATTTTACATTGCTAAATAATGTTGCTGTTTTTGTATTGTTTTTTAAAAATACCATTTTTTTCCATTTATTTTTCAATTTATAATTTTTTTAATGATTGTCTACTTTTGTCATATGTGTTCTTTGTTTAAAATAGGTTTCTCGTTTTAGAGAGTCCTCGAGGCTCAATGAGACTAACTTGTATAACTGAAGGTTGAATGAATGAAAAAACAACAACAAAATCAAATCAAGGTGTTATATAAAACAAGTTGCGTGCGAAAACTGCCGGTACAAACAGCGCACAGCTCAGATGTGTGTCTTCCCTCTCCCTCCACATGCATGTGCAAAAACAATCATGAAGGAGAGGAACGCCCCACCATGGCAAGTTGGCTAGGTGAAACACTGCTGTTGTGTACCTCATTTATGGGTTTTGTTTAAATCAGGTCTCTCTTGTAAATGAGTCCTCGTGACTCAATGTGATTAACCTGTAGAAATAAAGGTTGATTGAATGAATTGAAGTTCTAACTCAAAAATGGTAAACTAAACCAAATTAAGATCTTATAGATTTTTTTAATAAAGAGCATGAATATAATTATTATTTAGCAAGGTATTAGTGTACTGTTGCAGTTGTTGTATTGTAATGGGAGACAGTTAAACTCACAAACTTTATTAAGATGGTATTACAGAACACTGTTGTCTCTATCTCACTATATTTTCTTCACACACTTTTCTGCCCTTGGGTTTTAAGGGTGAACAAACAGTGACAGAACAGAACTGTGTAAACCTAAAAAGACAACATCTGTTACTCAAATAACCTGATTAACTTTAAGCAAAAGTAGCATTAAAATATATAATTTATTGTACTCACTTTCTAATGTGTATATTAATCCCAGGATATAAATATAAATCCTATATTAGTTAGACATTTTCTCAAAAAGATTTGTATTACTGTAATTCACAATAAATTGACTGCAATTTAGCTTGAACCATTTTGTTGACAGAAGTACTATTAATGGCAAAAACACAGAACATATCAGAATGTCAATTGAAACTAGCTGAAATCACAAAAACTTTAATATTTTTGACCCAACACATCAAATTAAGGATTAAATCATATTTGGTCAAACTAAACCGAGCATATTTTCAGATTCCTGACTTTTTAAGCTATCTTGTTTTACCCAGAACATTCTGATTTCTTGAGCGGTTCCAGAAATATGGCGTGATTTGTCTTGCAAAACAGGACACAATTAATAGTTTTGAGAAAACGAGCTTTGACAACCACCACCACCCCCACCCCCACCCCAAAAAACAAACAAACAAACAAAAGAACCATTATGTGTTGGATAAGATTTATCAAGCTTGATCTAGAACCTCTCATGACATCATGATGGTTAAATATTTCTTGATCTCATGTGGGACGCATTATAGGAGACTATAAGTGAGACTCTCTCCTGGAGTGGTCGGGTTAAGCCCGGGCGTCAAGAGGAGTAGAGGGGGTGCACTGTCACCTTAAGAATAGATTGGAAACTGCTGTCACATATTTGTCACTGGGAGGATTTATTTTGTTTTACAAAGCATAAATTATAACCAACTTACCCAAAAGCCAGCCATCCCCATCATCTCTCAACCTTGTAGAGAGAACAAAATTCCTCAAGAGAAGCAAGTCATGCACCGACCCTGGATATTTTGCCACAATGTTAGTTACGACACTTTTTGAGTCATACACAACTTGCACATTCAAGGAATGTGTGTACTTACGATTATGATATACAAACTCCCTGTCTGAGGGGAGAACAAGTTGCACAAGTGCTGTCTATCACTCCTATAATTTGCTATTTGTTTCAGGTTCGATAAATCACATTGCACATGCTAAATGAATCTGTTTGCATCTACTCCTCCTTTCACACATTCTGGTAGAAACACCTGATATTGCTTATTCATTGATGCAATTGCGTAAACTGAATTTGGCATGCTTTTTTGCCCGTTTGACTGATGCAGTCCTGAGTGCATGTTGTTAGTAGATCAGCTTCTACATGCGTTCGCACACACAATCAAGTTTACACCTGTTTTTGCTCCTGCAAACCTTTAGTAAAGCAAGCTCTTAGTCTCTAACAATGTCGCACAGTCCTTTATCTTTAGTAACTGTGTCAAATAAAGAACTAGAAGCAACAAAATGTTTGTTGAAACAGTTCAGGATCTCGTGCTTATTTGACACAGGAACAGAGTTAACGAGAAGTTGTGATGGGAGGTCAGATGATTGGGGGGTGCCTGAGAGAGATTTGATGGTTTTCCAGAATCTGTTAGGGTCATTTAGATTTTTGGAGGTCTGAGATAAGAAATAGTTGCGTTTTGCTGCTTTGACAGCAGTTGTGCATTTATTCCTCATCTGTCGATTGTTTAGTTTAGGTAATGCAAATAGACACAAATCCATCTACTTCAATCTTACAGAACAGACAATATGAGACAACTGCCAAATACTCATTAATGCTTTGTGATTTGTATGTTAAATATATTTGATCCATCTTTCCAATTTTCCATGATCAGATCGGGCAGCTGGTGTTCAAAGGACTGAAGCGCCTAAACAGGATCCAGTCCATGGTATTTGAGACGGCCTACAACACCAACGAAAACCTTTTGATCTGTGCTCCAACTGGTGCTGGCAAGACCAACATTGCCATGCTGACTGTCCTCCATGAGATTCGCCAGCACCTGCAGCCTGGTGGCATTATCAAGAAGGATGAATTCAAGGTATGGTGCTCACATACACTCAAATGCAAATATTACCTAGATTTTTATAGACTAGGTTGTTATTTGGGGTTGAACATCTACAGTACATAATTTTTAAACTCGACATTAACAATAAAACTCGAGTAGAACTCGAATACTTGATGACATCATAGGATCTAAAGCTACAATAATAAATAAATAAATAAAACTGCAAAAAATGTCATTATTTACAAAAAAAGACCAACAAAACATTGGGAGCGTATATTATGCTCCTACCATTTATCATACTGCAAATAAGTCACAGGAAAAACTAAACTATTAGTTTTTATTATTAAACCGCAAAAGTGAAAGAAACGTGTGGCACGTCAAAAACTAAACTAAAAACAGTGGGGGGGTCGACCACCCCGCACCACCGCCTGCTTTGGTGCGCACTAAGTTTAGTTTTAGTGCTGGTGAAGATTCTCAGTCATCCAGGACATGATGAATTCAAAAAGCGTTCAATACAAATACAACTGGACTTTATTTGTAACAGAAGACGTTTCGCTCCTCATCCGAGGAGCTTTCTCAATTCAAAGAGCAGAGAGTGAGAGATACAGGTTATAAGGCTGAGTGAGATAAGACACACACACACATAAGACACACACACATATATGTAGATTGACAGTTCACACCTAAAAACCTAAACAGTAGGTCTTTGTTCCTCTAATTCACAGACGAGGCCCCTCTGTTCCCATCAGGTGTGAAAACCGGCTGGGAATCTGTTTTAAAGTTGCATTATATGTTTTTGAAAGTGGGAATCTGAGGCCTCCTCCTCTGTTAAGAGACAGCTTTTCTCTTTTTACACAAATTGCTTCCTTCACCCCCCTCTCAAACCATCTGTGTTCTCGGTCCAAAATGTCCCAGACATTTTGGTCCTCAAAAGAGTGTCCCTTATCTGTGAGGTGGAGGTGAACTGCGGAATTTTGTCCAGAGGAGGTGGCTCTCCTGTGTTGAGTCATGCGTCTGTGAAGAGGCTGTTTAGTTTCTCCAATGTAGAGGTCTGGACAGTCCTCGCTGCACTGGACCGCATACACTACACCACTCTGTTTGTGTATGGGTGTCTTGTCCTTAGGGTGGACCAGCCTCTGTCTGAGAGTCCTGCTGGGTTTGAAATGTACTGGGATCTTGTGTTTGTTGAAGATCCTTCTGAATTTCTCTGATACTCCAGCAACATAAGGGATGACAATGTTTTTACGTCTGTTGTTCTCCTTTTTCTGTTTATTGGTGTGTTTTGTAGATTTCCTCGCTGACTTGACAAAAGCCCAGTTAGGATATCCACATGTTTGAAGAGCTTCTTGAACGTGTTTCAGTTCCTTTTCCTTCCCTTCTGTCTTCGTGGGGACGCATTCGGCCCGATGTTGTAAAGTTCTGATGACAGAGAGTTTGTGTTCCAGTGGATGGTGGGAGTCAAACAGAAGATACTGGTCTGTGTGGGTTGGTTTCCTGTACACTTCAATGTTGAGGCTGTCCTCTCTCTCCATCTGAACCAAACAGTCCAAAAAAGGCAGCTTGTTGTCATTTGCATCCTCTCTGGTGAACTTGATGTTATTATCGACCGAGTTAATGTGTCTGGTGAACGCTTCTATTTCCTTGGCTTGGATTTTGACCCAGGTGTCATCCACATAACGGAACCAATGGCTTGGCTTAAGTTCCCTCATAGGAGTTTAGGGCTCTCTGTTCCACTTCCTCCATGTAGAGATTGGCAACAATGGGTGACACTGGAGATCCCATGCCACAGCCGTGCTTCTGTCTGTAAAAACTGTCATTGAACTTGAAATAAGTGGTAGAGAGGCAGAGATCCAACAGGGTGCAGATCTGGTCTGGGGTGAAGTTGGTCCTGTTGATTAAGTCCTTGTCTTGTAGAAGTTGTTTTCTGACGGTTTCTACTGCTTCAGAGATGGGTATGCATGTGAAAAGAGGAGTCACATCATACGATACAAGGGTTTCTCCTGGGGTTAGTTTCAAGTGTTGAACTTTGTTTGCAAAATCAATGGAGTTCTTTATGTGATGAGGTGTGTTTCCAACAAGAGGAGCTAAAATACCAGCCAGATGTTTAGCAATATTGTATCTGTTTGGTTCAGATGGAAAGAGAGGACAGCCTCAACATTGAAGTTTACAGAAAACCAACCCACACAGACCAGTATCTTCTGTTTGACTCCCTCCATCCACTGGAACACAAACTCTCTGTCATCAGAACTTTACAACATGGGGCTGAACGCGTCCCCACGAAGACAGAAGGGAAGGAAAAGGAACAAAAACACATTCAAGAAGCTCTTCAAACATGTGGATATCCTAACTGGGCTTTTGTCAAGTCAGCAAGGAAATCTACAAAACACACTAATAAACAGAAAAAAGAGAACAACAGACGGAAAAACATTGTCATCCCTTATGTTGCTGGAGTATCAGAGAAATTCAGAAGGATCTTCAACAAACACAAGATCCCAGTACATTTCAAACCCAGCAGGACTCTCAGACAGAGGCTGGTCCACCCTAAGGACAAGACACCCATACACAAACAGAGTGGTGTAGTGTATGCGGTCCAGTGCAGCGAGGACTGTCCAGAACTCTACATTGGAGAAACTA
>NC_056502.1:55230825-55236060 GCF_014905685.2 Nematolebias whitei
ATATGTCAGCAGCCATCTTGAATTTTGACCTGGCAACCCAAGTTTTGATAGTAACCTTTCTTGTGCCTAGATGTATCCACACACTAAAATGATCATCTGTACCTCGCTTATTTACCAAGTTATAAAACTCAACATCCACGAACGGACGGGCGGATGAAGGGTATTTCCAATTCCTGCACTTCGTTACGCAACGAGGGACAACTACGCACAAACAGTTGACCTTTTTCCTGCCAGTTCTGATAGATTAGATTGTTTTGATCTGTGATGCAAGGAAGTTGAGTGGGATGAGACAAAAAGAAAACAACCAAGTGTGTGAGATGCAGAAGCAGTAGGAGGGAAGTTTTCACTACCGATGTTCAAGCAGATAACATGAATCTGCAGCGTTTGTTTCTCTGTGATCCACAACTCAGACCAAAGTAAACAATCGCCGGTTTCAGATTCAAAGAAACGTATCTGTGACGGTTTCTTCCTTCCTTTTGCTTCTTTCTGTTTCAGGAGAGCGCATCTTTTTTTTTTCCGCACAGCCTACAAACTGAGAGTGCACGCCGCGGCAGAAGCAGTTGTGATACGCGAAACGTGCGAACACGCCAAGCACGGGCGCTTTGCAAGGCCGCGTGGTAAATTTGGTTTGATGGTTTTTGTGAGGAGCTGCAGGGTAGAGCTGAGTTTCAGTAAGCCTTCCTGCTGACCTCAGTCCTCCTGCTTCCAGAGAAAGACGCAGTTCTGTGAAATCCTCCCCCACAACTTGTGTTTTCACACTTAATGACAAAAGCATGAACCTGGTTTCCCCTGAAGCCAGCACTAAAACTGGAACAGATTGACCTTTGTTAAAACTGACTCTAGACGACAAAAATTAGTGTTCTGACAAAAGAAACAACCATAGCTGAGTCGACGGACGGCCGCAGCCATGTTTATTCTTTGATGTGCAGATACTGCTGGTCTTTGAAGCTGGTCAGACCAGAAGTGGGGGAACTACACAACATCTGGGTCACTGAAACTGCTAGTGACTCAGTAAAAACATTTAAAAAATGCAACGTAACTCATAAATCTTCGTGAAAACACCTTCAGCGCAAAACTGTTCTACTGCATCTTATATTTATCGTCTTTTCAGGCATTGATCTCAGTCGAAACGATCGCCTGAAGTGTGTTCGCTCTCAAAATTACTACAAGGATGACTCTCAGCTACTATCACCTCAAATCGGAGTTCATTCCAATCGACAGGTTTTGTGTCGGCTGCTGTGGCGACCATCTTAATATATATCCATATGTTTAGGAGCTGTAGAAGTAAAAGCAGTGATTAAGTGGTTTATTAGATATTTTGCTAACAGGTACACACGCACACTTTTTGGAGCAATTACAATAAACTGCAGTATGGTTGTGATAAAACAACTTCTTGTATTTTAACTAAATCTTTGAATCAAAGCGTTTGATTTCACATCACTCCGGGCTTTTCCACCTCTATTTGACCAAAATTAAAACTCAGATTATCTGTCGTCGAGATAATTTCGTTGTCTCTCCGTATTTAAGCACTAATCTGCTGCGTGGTGCCAAACAGAGAATGTGTCGCAGTCAGCAGGATGAGCAGGATGGCATCTCTGACTGAGGAGAGGAGCGCTCGCAGCCCCTCTCCATATTGTTCTCCGTCAGCAGCAAAACAAAAACCAGTGGCTCTGCAGCAGAATGTGGCCATCAGCTGCAGACAGCCGGGGCAGGTCACAGGGCCGCTGCCGTGCACGTCTGTTCTGGTCATATTCAGCTTGGATCTGAGCATTTTCTTCTGTCGGAACAATGAGCTGCAACAAACGGGCCGGTCAGTGTGAAACCATGAAGGCAGCTGCTTCAGAGGTGAGCGAGCCTGCAGCTCCACAGCTCCTGGGTTCTGTTGGGCCACCGTGTCAACAGTTCATGTTTTAACCATTCATCCATCAAAACCTTCGGCTCGTTCAGATTGGTGTTGTGGCTTTCACTTAATCTGACTTTTGTGCTTGTTTAAATTATTAACTTATTTACAAATATATCCCCTCCTAACCAAACAAGCATTGCTCCCTTTGGACAATTTTAGCTACCATTCTGCTAGTTTTAGCTTTGAACTAGCCTTTTTTTTTACTTTTAGTTTTTAGCTACAATTTAGCTTTCAGCTACTGTTGTTGTTCTTTTACCATTTTGTTAGTCTTTTTTTTTTACTTTTAGCTTCTAACTAGCTTGTAGCTACCATTTTGTTAGTTTTACCTTTTGTGACAATTTTGCTCTTTTAGCTTTTATAGATGCTTTTGGTGATTTTAGCTTTTTCCAAGGCTTTTGATATGTTTGGCTTTGAATTAGTCTTTATCTAGTTTTAGCTTTAAGCTACCATTCTGCACTTTTTAGCTAGCTTTTAACTGGCTTTCAGCTGCTTTTATTAACTTTTTGTCTTTTCCTATGTCTAGCATAGTATTAAGATTTTCGCTAATATTTTGCTCATTTTAGCTTTTAGCTAGTTTAGTAAATTTTACCTTTTGAGTTTTGTTCAGTGTTTACCTTGCCATTTTCTACTTTTAGTTTTTAGCAGATACTCTTTTGCTACTTTTAGGTTTTAGCTAATGTTGTGCTACGTTTACCCTTTAGTTAGCCTTTTTTTTACTTTTAGCTTTTAACTAGTGTTTTACTCATTTTAGCTTGTAGCTATAGCCTTTTGTTATTTTTACCTTTGGTGACAATTTTGTTATTTTAGCTTTTACATATGCTTTTGGTGATTTTACCTTTTTCCAAGGTTTTTGATATATTTAGCTCTGAACTAGCCTTTATCTAGTTTTAACTTTTAGCTACCATTCTGCACCGTTTAGCTAGCTTTTAACTGGCTTTCAGCTGCTTTTACTTACTTTTTGTTTTTTCCTATGTCTGGCATTAGCTAGAAGCGTTAGGATTGTAGCTAATCTTTTGCTCATTTTAGCTTTTAGCTAGTTTAGGAAATTTTACCTTTTGCCAGGGGTTTTGCTATGTTTAACTTTTAACTAGCCATTTTCACCTTTTAGTTTTTAGCTACTGTTCATCTTCTTTTACCTAGTCTTTTAATACTTTAAGCTTTTAGCTAGTTTTTCCACCATCATTAGACTTTAGATAATGCTTCTTTTGAACTTTTAGTTTGTGTTGAATTCTTTTAGCTTTTAGCTAGCGTTCCTCTCCTTGGGGATTTTAGCTGTTGTTCTGCTACTTTTAGCCAGTGTGCTAGTGCCTATTTTTAGCTTCTTCAGCAAACTCTATCCAAGTGATTCAGCACTCTTCATTCATTTTTAGCAGAAAATGTAAACGTCTTAAATGGATAACATGAGACTTTAAACTTTGCAGCCGTATGACTCGCAGAGTGAAAAGACTAAATCGAGACAGGAAGAAGATGAGAACCCGATCCTGACTGCCTGGAACCACCTGGTGAGAACAGCAACAACTAAAAACACTCAAACTACGAGAGTTAACTATTTGTAAGAAGCGTGTGAAGCGAGCTGTAGGAGTGAAGCAGCTTGTGTTCGGCTGTGTGTTGCTGAATCAAACATGTGGCTGCTCAGATAAAATAATATCAGTCTTAGTCATGTTGGAGGCTGTTTGGTGTTAAGAGGTCAGTCGTATGTAAATATTAGAAATCAAAGTCTCACTTTAAAACCACTCAAAGAATTCTGGTAAATTTTGGTCCACCCAGTTTTCTCATGAGCTACAGTAAATTCTCACACCTCCTCCCACAGTGACCGAACCGAGGTTTTGTTTTTTGGAGCGTTCCACCTACATTTTCTTAAATTTTAACATTTTTTTAATTCCGAGTATTTACTCATACAAGTGATACGGGTCCAAGAAAAGGGTTAGACACGGTCAAAATCTTGATTTATTTGGTAAATGTTAGAAAAAAACTCGATGCTTGGTTTGTTTTGGTTGCTTCTTCCAGCAGCACAGCCTGTCTGAGGACCCTGCAGATCCTGGACCTCCTCAGTCCTTCCTGGCCAAGCAGAGGAGGTTCACCCAGGACAGGAGGAGGCGCTCCACCCTGCAGGAGCCCAGGTACCAGGCCTGTGGTGAACAGAATGGGAGTCCAGACTGGAGAGCTGGAAGTTAATTGTCCTGTTTTTGATTGATTGCTAGTGACCCCTGCTGGTCAGACTTGGTACTGACAGATATAAAAAATGAAAAAAACAAACAAACATCTGAATAATCTACAGGTTTTAAATCACGTTTTTGCAGGAAATATACAGTTAGAAAGATTTTTTTTAAAAGCTTTTCATCTAATATAAATACATAAATTATATACATTTTTAACAGATTTGTTTTAAAAATAAATATGAACAAAGTGAAGAAAAGTGTTTCCTTGAGAAATTTGTTTTGTTTTATTCTTACCAAGTCATGAATTTAGAAGAAACTTTTACAACTAAGAATGAAAACTATTCACTGCTGAGTCAAATATGAACTGTTCAGGTGCAGAATATGTGAATTAGGGCACTGTGGACCCTCGATGTCCACCATCTCAAACTGTTTGTCACACATGGATTTGATTTTATATTAAAATTACTTTTATTGTGTTCAGCATTCACATTATTGTTTTCCATCGTATGGGCTGGCTGTACACTTCAGCACATTTACTCACAGCTCAAGTGTTTTCTCATGCTTTTTTTAGGGTTTAGCTATTATTTTTTAAAAATGTTAAGAGTTTAGCTACAGTTTTAGTAACCTTTGTCTTTAGATCCTGATGCATGCTCAATAATCCAGGTAGAAAAATCTAAAAAAGTTAAATCTGGTCCTCGGGACATTCAAAAAAAAAACAAAGCAAATCACCAAAAAAAATGTAGAAACGTTTCGTCTCTCGTCCGAGAAACGAAACGGACGAGAGACGAAACGTTTCTACATTTTTTTGGTGATTTGCTTTGTTTGTTTTTTTTTTAATGTCCAGAGGACCAGATTTAACTTTTTTAGACTTTGTCTTTAGAAACTGTTTTTCTTATTTCTGTTTTTTGCTACAGTTATCCTATTCTACGTTTTAGCTACAATTTTGCCAATTTTAGCCTCCATTCTACTACTTTTAACTTTTAGCTACTGTTCTACTACTTTAAGCCTCCATTCTGGCCCTTTTAGCTATTGTGCTAATGCTTTTAGCCTCCATTCTGGCCCTTTTAGCTACTGTTCTACTGCTTTTAGCCTCCATTCTGGCCCTTTTAGCTACTGTTCTAATGCGTTTAGCCTCCATTCTGCTCCTTTTAGCTACTATTCTACTGCTTTTAG
>NC_056502.1:55236070-55244802 GCF_014905685.2 Nematolebias whitei
TTCTGCTCCTTTTAGCTACTATTCTACTGCTTTTAGCCTCCATTCTGGCTCTTTTTGCTATTGTTCTACTACTTTAAGGCTCCACTCTGATCCTTCTGGCTTCTATTCTTTAACAACACAGTTTCAGCCTCTTCAGAAAACTTTAGCTGAGTATTCAGAGCTCTGCATTCACAATTGTTCTAGTTTCTAATAGCTACTATGACAAATTCAAATGGTTTTAACTTTCTGTCTTTCCTCTTGATCTGTAAAAGTTACAGAATCTTTGAGTCATCAAGTGTGTGATGATTCAAAGGTTGTTAATGGTGTAAAGGTGCAAACCAAACTTACATTTCCGTGCAGTCAAAACTTCCTGGGAGCCTCACAGGCCCCTGTGAACTCTGACCCCATGCTCACGCTGCGAACACGCTGCGGCTCGCTGTGAGACGGCACAGCCGGGAGGGATTTCTTGGTTCCACTGTACAGCGGTTTAGGGATGGTGGGAAGGACCCTGTGGTGACTGATGGCCGGCTGGGAGCTGCAGTGCTCCAGACTGTAGGAGGCCGTGGGGGGGAACAGGGAGGCAGATGGGAGGCAGGAGGTGACAGGAATGGCGGAGACTGATCGAGCTGCAGTATCCCTGGAAGATTGAGGCGGAGGAGGAAGCAGTGACACTGGAGTTGTAGAGGTCTCCCCTTGCCCTGCTTCCTCCTCATTGCTCCTCTCTTCCCCTTCGCTCGACTCCTTCCTCTCACCGGCCAGAGAGTTTCCTCCCTGCCTCCCCTGCTCCTCCTCCCCAAAATGAATATCCAGCAGAGGCGTTTTGGTGCTATTCTCCTCTCTGAAGCTACACACAGTGCTTTGGGTGTCCTGGCCCAGTCCTGAAGGCAGAGACCCCCCTTTACCTATATTACAGCTTTTCTCTTCCTCCTCCTCCTCCTCCTCATCGCTGCTGCATGGTTCAATGCTGGGGGAGGGCCGTAACCTCTGGATTTGAGCTGAGGCACGACGGAGAGCTCCTCCCATGAAGCCAGGTGGGGACGGAGCGGCGTTGAGGAGGCGGTTGAACAGGGCCATGTTGGGATGGCGAGTACCTGCTTCTTCCATGTTCTCAGCGATGTCCTCTAACGGCTGGAAGTGCATCTCCTCCTTTGGGATGCTGCCGACACACGACAAAGATATATTTGTGTCAGTGTTTATGAAGCATTCACACTATTGTGATCCATGTTTCTTGTTCTACAGATTTTGTGCTATTTCAACAAATCATAGATCAAAACGTTCAGCTCGTTCAGGAGAATCCTGCTTTATTTTTGGTGTTGGTGCAGCTTTAGCTTTTTGAAATATTTAGCCTTTTCTGCCAACTTTTTCTCATAGAAAATGAATGGAGCTCATTTTACATCCTTCAAATCTTCAGATCTGTTTATAACCTTTTACTACTTTTTCACATTTTGTTCTGGTTCAGCTTCTTTCAGTTTGCTAGTGCAAATTTAAACTTTTTTCAGCTACTTTGAGCTGTTTTTGAGCTGTTTTGTGCTCCTTTCAGATTCTTTCGGCTAACTACATCATTTTTGTGCTTCTTCTAACTTCTTCCTGCCAGCTTCAGCTTGTTATGCTCCTTTCAGCTTGTTTCTTCAAGTTTCAAGCTTTTCTATTAGTTCAGCTACTATTTAGCTGCTTTATGATAATTTTAGCTTTTTCATCTAATTTCACATTTTTTGCACTCATTTCAACTTTTTTCATCCTTATTCAGCAAAACTGTGCTCTCTCCACTTACTTCTGGTAAATTAAACTTCTTCTGCTTTTTAGCTACTTTTCAGATTTTTTTTGTTGTTGCTAATTTCAGCTTTTTTCAGCCTAATTGGGCAAACGTGTTCTTTCTGCTTTCTTCTGCTAATTTAAGCTTGTTCTATGTTGTCAGCTACCTTTTTGGCATTTTCTAGCTCCCGATAATTTCTTCTACTTTCAGCCTAAAGAACTTCATTCTGATAATTTCAGCTTGTTATGCTCCTTTCAGCTTAATTATGCTAGTTTCAGCTTTTCAGCAATTTCAGCTGTTTTTATGCTATTTTTTTCAGCTAATTCCACATTTTTAGCTCATTTCAGCTCTTTCCACTTAAGCTTCTTTCTGCCTTTCAGCTACTTTTCAGGCATTTTTTGCTAATTTAAGCTTTTTTAAAAACTCATTTCCTAACTTTTGTGCTCATTTCTGCTTATTTAAACCTATTTCAGCAAATATGTGTTACTGCTTTCTTCTGCTAATTTAGGCTTGTTCTTCTGTTTCAGCTACATTTCAGCATGCTTTTCTAGTTAATTTCAGCTGTTTTTCAGCAAGTTCTTCTGCATTAAGCATTCACGCTGCATTTTCACAGGAAATGCTATATCTCTAGTTAAATTTAAGATCAGACTTTTCCTCAGACCTAAAGGAAGGAAACTTTTACTGATGAAACAGAAACTCACGCCATGTCAAAGGTGGAGCCCTGGAAGGAGGGTTTACGGAGGACAAAGAGGGTGGCTGCGGTGTACGGGGGTCTAGGATTAGAGTCGTTCCAGTAACGGTCTCTCTCCATCATTGGCACATCTCCGTACATCTCATCCACCGCCATCATAGACACCTGAAAGTAAAATGTGCAACGGGTGCACACACACACAGATAAAGTCACGTTAAAGACGCTTAAGAAGGTACAAATAACGCACTTCAAAATTAAAATGGTGACGAAACAGCAGTAAAACACCTGGAAGTTTCTGTCAATCAGCCAGTTGGTCTCAAAGTCGTCGTCATCTTCTCCAAACGGGTTGATGAGCTGCTCTGCGACCTTCAGAACAAAAACACACATCTGACCGTTCAGCTCCCATCAAAAGCAGGAAACAAAGTTTGTGGGAGCCTCAGTCTGACCTTCAGCCACCCTGCGTAGAAGAAAAACTGCAGCAGGGTGAAGATGGGAACGTACAGGTCCAGATCATGACCCGGGTAACCCTGACCCGGGTCCAGGAACTGACGACCGATCAGACACACAAGGAAAAAACTGTACACCGCCAACGTTACCACCTGAGGGACAGAAGTTAATCAGGACCTGTTGAGCACTTCCTGTACGTGGAATAAACACTTAATTTTTTGATGATTTAGTTCGTTTGTTAAGTAAAAGTTATTACTGCTCCATAAAAAGGCATTTATTTTCCTGGATAAACTGTTTTCAGCTCATTCCTGCCGGGTGAGGTTTCTTCAGTTCAGTCCCCTACCACCTTGTGCATGTGCATATTTGTCTGTCTATGTACAAACCGGATTCCAAAAAAGTTGGGACACTAAACAAATTGTGAATAAAAACTGAATGCAATGATGTGGAGATGGCAAATGTCAATATTTTATTCGTAATATAACATAGATGACAGATCAAAAGTTTAATTTGAGTAAATGTAACATTCTAAATGAAAAATATGTTGATTCAAAATTTCACATTGTCAACAAATCCCAAAAAAAGTTGGGACAAGTAGCAATAAGTGGCTGGAAAAAGGAAATTGAGCATATAACGAACAGCTGGAAGACCAATTAACACTAATTAGGTCAATTGACAACATGATTGGGTATAAAAAGAGCTTCTCAGAGTGTCAGTGTCTCTCTGAAGCCAAGATGGTAAGAGGATCACCAATTCCACCATTGTTGCGCAGAAAGATAGTGCAGCAATACCAGAATGGTGTTACCCAGCATAAAATAGCAAAGACTTTTAAGTTATCATCATCAACCGTGCATAACATCATCAAAAGATTCAGAGAATCTGGAACAATCGCTGTGCGTAAGGGTCAAGGCCGTAAAACTCTACTGGATGCTCGTGATCTCCGGGCCCTTAAACGTCACTGCACCTCAAACAGGAATGCCACTGTCAAGGAAATAACAGAATGGGCTCAGGAATACTTCCAGAAAGCATTGTCAGTGAACACAATCCACCGTGCCATCCGCCGTTGTCAGCTGAAACTCTACAGTGCAAAGAGGAAGCCATTTCTAAGCAAGCTCCACAAGCTCAGACGTTTGAACTGGGCCAGGGGTCATTTAAAATGGAGTGTGGCAAAATGGAAGACTGTTCTGTGGTCAGATGAGTCACGATTTGAAGTTCTTTATGGAACACTGGGACGCCATGTCATCCGGACCAGAGAGGACAAGGATAGCCCAAGTTGTTATCAACGCTCCGTTCAGAAGCCTGCATCACTGATGGTATGGGGTTGCATGAGCGCTTGTGGCATGGGCAGCTTGCATGTCTGGAAAGGCACCATTAATGCAGAGAACTATGTTCAGGTTCTAGAACAACATATGCTCCCATCTAGACGTCATCTCTTTCAGGGAAGACCCTGCATTTTTCAACACGATAATGCCAGACCACATTCTGCAGCAATCACAACATCATGGCTACGTAGGAGAAGGATCCGGGTACTGAAATGGCCAGCCTGCAGTCCAGATCTTTCACCTATAGAGAACATTTGGCGCATCATAAAGAGGAAGGTGCGACAAAGAAGGCCCAAGACGATTGAACAGTTAGAGGCCTGTATTAGACATGAATGGGAGAGCATTCCTATTTCTAAACTTGAGAAACTGCTCTCCTCTGTCCCCAGACGTCTGTCGAGTGTTGGAAGAAGAAGGGGGGATGCCACACAGTGGTAAAAATGGACTTGTACCAACTTTTTTGGGATTTGTTGACACCATGAAATTTGGAAACAACAGATTTTTCCCTTAAAATGATACATTCTCTGATTAAACTTTTGATCTGTGATTTGTGTTCTATTCTGAATTAAATATTAGATGTTGGCACCTCCATATCATTGCATTCAGTTTTTATTCACAATTTGTTTAGTGTCCCAACTTTTTTGGAATCCGGTTTGTATATACATATATATAAATAATTACTTTTTGTACTACTATTCCTACTTCACGGTTTTTCACTTATCGCGGGTCTTCAAGGTACGGATCCCTCACAATAAATGAGGGACTACTGTACTTTGAGATAAAATTTATTTTGTGAAAAATTTACTCAAAATTCGATCAAAGGTTATAAGGCCCTGCAACTTCCAAGAGGAAATTACAACCCATGCAGATATTTTAACAACTTTTCAAGACTTCCAACATTTTTCAGTCAGGTCATCCAGATGACCTGACTGAAAAATGTTGGATTGTATACCTGGATTATTGAGCATGGACTTTGTTGTTTTCAAGACTTCATTGCAAATGTGGTTCTTAATTTTTTGCCAACAGTCAAAAAGACCAGTGAGACTAAAGATTTAAAATTAAGATTTATGAATTCCTCTGGGATATTTAACAGCACGCTGTCCAAATCATTTATCTCCGAGTGTGTAAGGATGTGAAAAGTCATGCTGGTTTCCAGGTGTCCTACAGTACATCATGTAAATGTGCAGAGGCTCACCCTTGCTCCTCCTATGAATGCAGGTGCATTAGTTGCTTCTGTGTAGCTGTCATAGACGTTAGGATACCGAATCCGTTCATACACTCTGTCTCTGGTCAACACAGGTTCATAGCGTGCATTCAACAAGGCCTGTTCTCTGTAAAATTTCAAAAGATACAGCTGACATTAAGACAAAAACACTGGGGTAAATACATAAAACACAGTCAAACATCAATCAAGTTAAAAATAATATTTTTAAAAATCTCTATGTGTGAATATCGTCTAATTTAAGTGTGACAGGGTGAAAAATTTATGTGCCCATCCATTAAATAAAATGACTGAATCACAAAGGAACTGTGACCTTAAAACCAAGCAAACTTTTAATGAAAACAGCATGAAAATTATTGGCCAAAAAAATTAAATCAAACCTGAAAAATTGAAACAAGTTCAAGCAATGACTACCTTAAAAATGTTACAGCAGGGAAGTTTTGGTTCAAATGGTTCTAAAAACTGTTCAAACCATTACAGAGCATACTACAGCAGTCTTCACTGAAGTCAAGCAAATGGCAGAAAAGTGACATGAAAATGTTGAATCAGGTCATCTGGACAGTTGCTTTTTTTTTTTTTTTTTTGGTTGAAACATTTCGCCCTCCATCCAAAGGGCTACATCAGTCTGAGAAGTCCCAAACAAACTATTTTCTCCACTAAGCAGTACACTCCTGCAGTGGATGGTTTCTGTTGGTTTCTGTTAAAATTTCTGCGATTGAGTTAAACTCAAAGCAGTCTACTCCTCGGATAAATAATGTTAAAATTATTTTTAAATATGAATGTTTTATGAACTTATCTTATATATGAATGTTTCTGTTCAGTGCCCTGAGATGACTTCTGTTGTGACTTGGCACTATATAAATAAACTGAATTGAATTACCAGATGTTTTAGTAGCTATTTGAGATATTTTGAATATCAATGAGATCGGTTTCAAACCAATCACTAGGGAGCATAAGCCAGTGTATCTCTGGTTCTGGTCCAAAGCCCGTGTAAATGGTGAGTGTTTTATCAGGAAGGGCATCCAACGTAAAACAGTTTTGCTCAAACTAATATGAGATTTCATCTAAACGACACCATACTAGATCGGTCGAGGCCCGGGTTAACAATGACAGCCACCGGTGCTGTTGAAACAGGGTGCCGGTGGAAATTGTGTTAATGTTAGTCGAAGACCACGAGGAGGGAAACTTGTCAGGAGACAGAGGGAGAAGAGGAAAGTCAAGAATGTAGGACTGAGGGTTGCAATTCGAAATGTGGGGACAATGACAGGCAAAGGTAGAAAGCTGACTGACATGATGCAGAGAAGAAAGTTGAATGTTTTGTGTGTCCAAGAGACAAAGTGGAAGGACAGCAAGGCTTGAAGAATTGGAGCAGGGTTCAAACAGTTTTATCATGATGTGGATAAAAAGAGAAATGGACTATGGGTCGTCATGAAAGAAGAGTTGGCAAAAAATGTAGTGGAGGTGAAAAGAGTGTCAGATAGGGTGATGTGCCTGAAGGTAGAAGTAGAAGGTCTGATGCTAAATGTTGTCAGTGGTTGTGTTCCACAGGTTAGGCTAGGGTATGTTACTTTATTTATACCCAAGGGTAGATTTGGTTTGCAGTGGTACAAAGCAAAAAACATACATCCATGTGCACACACACCGTAAAAAGTAAGAACACCTAAAATAAACCATTCACAGATAATAGTGCTCAAGGTTCCACAGGTCAAATTCAAAGTGGGTGTGGGTGAGTGGGTGTGGCAAGATGGCGCCAGCGTGTACTGGCAGTCGTCTACCCACCTTGTCAACGTTGTTGCTTATTGCTGTATTGTTTTATATGTTGTGCCAAGATATCTGTGGACTGTTAGTGTATGACCAACAGGTACTTATTGATCTAAATCAACACTTTGAATTTTCCCTAAACAAAAACTCTGTTGGCGAGCGCCTGGTGGCCGGGCTTTTACCAATGGAGCCCAGACGGGTACAGCCCGAAGAGGAGACGTAGGTCCCCCATCCCATGGGCTCACCACCTGTGGGAGGGGCCAAAGGGGTCGGGTGCAATGTGGGATGGGTGGTGGCTGAGGGCGGGGACCCTGGCTGTCTGATCCTGGGCTACAGAAGCTGGCTATTGGGACGTGGAATGTCACCTATCTGGTGCGGAAGGAGCCTGAGCTGCTGTGTGAGGTTGAGAGGTTCCGGCTAGAAATAGTCGGACTCACCTCAACGCATGGCTCTGGCTCTGGAACCAGTTTCCTTGAGAGGGGTTGGACAATTTCCACTCTGGAGTTGCCCCTGGTGAGAGGTGCCGAGCAGGAGTGGGCATACTTGTTGCCTTCCATCTTGGTGCCTGTACATTAGGGCTCACCCCAGTGAATGAAAGGGTAGCCTCCCTCTCCCTACGTGTTGGGGGACGAGTTCTGACTGTTGTTTGTGCTTATGCGCCAAACAGCTGCTCAGATTACCCAACCTTTTTGGAGTCCTTGGAGGGGGTACGGGAGAGTGCGCCTCCTGGGGACTCCCTTGTTTTACCGGAGGACTTCAACGCTCACGTGGGCAATGACAGTGAGACCTGGAGGGCTGTGGTTGGGTGAAACCCCCCCCCCCCCCCCCGATCTGAACCGGAGTGGTGTTCTGTTATTGGACTTCTGTGCTCGTCATGGATTGTCAATAATGAACACCATGTTCAGGCATAAGGGTGTCCATATGTGCTCTTGGCACCAGGACACCCTAGGCCGCAGTTCGATGATCGAATTTGTCGTCGTCTCATCTGATCTGCGGCCAAATGCCTTGGACACTCGGGTGAAGAGAGGGGCGGAGCTGTCCACTGACCGCTACCTGGTGGTGAGTTGGCTCAGATGGTGGGGGAGGATGCCGGTCAGACCTGGCAGATCCAAACGTACTGTGAGGGTCTGCTGGGAACGTCTGGCAGAGTCTCCCGTGAGACAGAGCTTTAACTCCCACCTCCGAGAGAGCTTCAAACACGTTCCAGGGGAGGCGGGGGACATTGAGTCTGAGTGGGCCATGTTCTGCGCCTCTATTATTGAGGCAACTTATCGGAGCTGTGACCACAAAGTTGTCGGTGCCTGTCGCGGCGGTAACACCCTCAAACCCAGTGGTGGACACCAGCGTTGAGGGATGCTGTCAGGCTGAAGGAGTCTTATTCGGCCTTTCTGGCCTGTGGGACCCCAGAAGCAGCTGATGGGTACCGGCAGTCCAAGTAGCATGCGGCTCGGGTGGTCGCTGAGGAAAAACTCAGGCATGGGAGGAGTTCGGCGAGGCCATGGAAAATGACTTCCGTATGGCGGCAAAGCGATTCTGGTCCACCATCAGGCGTCTCGTGCGGGG
>NC_056502.1:55244902-55246429 GCF_014905685.2 Nematolebias whitei
GGGGGGGGGGGGGGGGGGGGGGGGGGTGTTACGCCACCAACACTAGATAGTACACGAGATAGTGTACTGCTGACCTCAACTCGAGATGTCGTGGGTCGGTGGGCAGAATACTTGGAAGACCTCCTGAATCTCACTGGCACGTCTTCCACTGATGAAGCAAGGTTCTATAAATTTATAGACAGAATTTCTAGGCACAGACAAGGTGTTGAGGGGATCCGTTTTGGTGGCCTTAGGATCGCTTCTCTGTTTTTTGCAGATGATATGGTTCTATTGGCTTCATCAGGTCCTGATCTACAGCTTTCTCTGGAGCAGTTTGCAGGCGAGTGTGACGCAGCCAGGATGAGGTTCAGTTTGTCCAAATGCAAGGCCATGTCTGAGCCAGAAAAGGGTAGAGTGTCCTCTCCAGGTAGAGGAGGAGGTCCTGCCCCAAGTGGAGGAGTTCAAGTATCTCAGGGTCTTGTTCAGGGTCTTGTTCATGAATGAGGGAAAAATGGAGCGCAAGATTGATAGGCGAATAGGTGCAATGTCAGCAGTGAAGCAGGCGCTGTATCGGTCTGTCGTGGTGAAGAGAGAGCCGAGTCAAGAGGTGAAGTTCTCTATTCACCGGTCAATCTACATTCCTACCCTCATATATGGTCATGAGCTTTGGGTTGTGACCGAAAGAACGAAATCTTAAGTCCGAATGCTCTTTGTGGACTTCACATCCGCCTTCAACACCATGATCCCCCAAACCCTGATGGACAAACTATCCACACTAGGACTAAGCCCCTCCATTTGCAACTGGGTACTAGACTTCTTAACAAACAGACCACAGTTAGTGAGGATCCACAACTTCTCCTCCTCCACCATAACCCTCAGCACTGGCTCTCCTCAGGGATTTGTGTTAAACCCCTCCTGTTTACTCTGCTCACGTATGTAAGCTACCCATCCAGGCTGCCGCATTGTAAAGTTTGCAGATGATACAGCGGTGGTGGGATGCATCATAAACAATGATGAGTCCAGCTACAGGCAAGAGGTGGAACACCTGGAGAGCTGGTGTAAAAAGAATAACCTTCACATCAATGTGAATAAAACAAAGGAGATGACTGTGGACTTCAGAAGGAACAAAAACATCTACAGCCCCCTGAACATAAGAGGATCTGCGGTGGAAGTGGTCTCCAGCTACAAGTACTTGGGCGTACACATGAATGACAACCTCAGCTGGAGCAACAACACCACCAGCCTGATCAAGAAAGCTCATCAGAGACTCTACTTCCCCAGGCAGCTGAGACGAGCTGGTCTGGGAAGCTCAGTCCTCACCTCCTTCTACAGGTGTGCAGTGGAGAGCATCCTGTGCTCCAGCATCAACGTGTGGCATGGAGGCTGCACAGCTGCAGAAAGAAAAGCTTTGCAGAGAGTGGTGAAGGCTGCACAGAAGACTGTCGGAGTCAGCCTCCCCACCATCACAGACATCTACACCTCTAGATGCAGGAAAAGGGCTACCTGCATCATGAAGGACCTCACTCACCCAGCACACACACTTTTTGC
>NC_056502.1:55246529-55263670 GCF_014905685.2 Nematolebias whitei
CTACACCTCCAGATGCAGGAAGAGGGCCACCTGCATCATGAAGGACCTCACTCACCCAGCACACACACTTTTTGCCCCACTCCCCTCAGGAAGGAGGTTGAGGAGCATTAAGTGTAGAACCACTAGACTGAGGAACAGCTTCTACCCTGAGGCTGTTAGACTCATGAATCTCTAACTAGAATAATCACTGTGAAAAACCACATCATGTTGCTGCTGATCTGTTTCATGTTGCTGCTGAGCAGTTTCAATGTTGATGTGTTCATGCGTGCACATCCGCTCACACAGACTCATGTTTATGTTTGTGCTGATGTTCAATGTTTTTATGTTATGAGTGCTTAGTGTATATTTAGTTGATGTTTTTCTTAGTTCATATCTTAGATGTTATTACTGTTTTTCTTATACATTTTATTGTTGGGTGTAACTGGGACCCTGTGTACATAATTTCGTTCCACCACATGTACCACATGAGGTGCGAATGACAATAAAGAATCTCTGACTCTGAAATCTCGGATACAAGCGGCCAAAATGAGTTTTGTCTGCAAGGTGTTAGGGCTCTCCCTTAGAGACAGGGTGAGAAGCTCGGTCATCCGGGAGGGACTCAAAGTAGAGCCGCTGCTTCTCCACATCGAGAGAAGCCAGTTGAGGTGGCTCGGGCATTTTGTTAGGATTCCTCCTGGACACCTCCCTGGTAAGGTGTTCCGGGCACGTCCTACCAGGAGGAGACCCAGGACATGCTTGAGGGACTATGTTTCTCAGTTAGCCTGGGAACGCCTTGGGATTCCCCCAGAGGACTTGGCCCCAGTGGCTGGGGAGAGAGAAGTCTGGGCCTCCCTACTTAGGCTGCTAACCCCGCAACCCAACCCTGAAAAAGCAGAAGAAAATGGATGGAAGAAAAACTTTAAGGATCAAACATCCAGACTCCCGCCTCACCTTATCTCAGTGCCTGCTGAGCTGTGGCGCTTACCTGTCCGTGGGCAAAAGAGGTGGGGCAGAGGACGCAGAAAACATGGAGGTGCCCTGGTAAGAGCCAAGGCTTATCAGAGATCAACTTCTGGCACTGTACCCCAAGGAGCGCGTGGATTGCGGTGGATCCAGCCTGTGGCACCCGTGCACCTAGATGCCGGTTTGCGCCATCTGCCTCTGTAGGCCATGCTACACAAACGCACAGGAGGACGCCGCGCTGTGGACTTTGGATGCCTCCGGCCATTGCTCCACAGCTTCCCATTTGTCTGTGAGGATACCACTCTACATCTGGGCCTACTAAATGCTAGATCGCTAGCCAGTAAAATGTTTCTTTTAAACAATTTCTTCATGTCTCGTAAACTGGATTATATGCTGCTTACCGAGACCTGGCTCCAAGTCTGTGAGTCTGCACCTTTCTCAGAACTTCTACCTCCCGAATGCCTCTATCTAAACTCGCCTCGGATGATAGGCAGAGGTGGGGGGTTAGCAACAATATACAAATCCAGATACACCTGCCAACATGTACCAACAGACTCTTTCTCCAGCTTTGAGCTACAAACTTTTATGATCAACTCTGACAGCCCAATCCTGTGCGCTCTAGTGTATCGACCGCCTAAATTCACCAAAGATTTCATTCAGAATTTTACAGGCTTTGTGACAAGTCTATTGCTAAGACATGATCATTTTCTGATTGTTGGGGATTTCAATATTCATGTATGCTGTAAAACCAAACCACTGGCCAATGACTTTTTAAACTTGATTGACTCTTTTAACCTGACACAGTTGGTGTTGGGCGCGATGCATGAAAAAGGACACACCCTGGACTTGGTGCTTTTCTTTGGTGTTAATGTAAACATGACTGACGTCTGTGAAAAACATTTTTCTGATCACTTTGCTGTACTGTTCTCTATCATGCTGTCCCAGAGTGTGATCAGTCCCTGCATGCCGAGTACACATGATAAACTCCCAGACAGCGCTTTTATTCTCTGACATTTTTAGCAAAACGTATAATCTATATTCGCAAAATATTACTCTTACTCTAGATTAACTGATTTCTAATTTTAATTAAACTTGTGCGGAGGCTTCGGACTCAGTTGTCCCACTTAAGCTGAAACGATCAAAGCCAAAGACACAACCCTGGTTAGATGAACACAAACGCAAACTCAGACATGAGTGTAGGTGCGCAGAGTGTTGGTGGAGGAAAGATCATCTTGAGGTTTCCTTGCAAATACTTAGAGACGGTCTTGCTAATTATCAGAGAGCTGTTAAAGCTGCAAAATGTAGTTTCTTATCAAACCTTGCTTCCTCAAACTGCCACAAACCACATGTGCTTTTTAACACACTAAAACATCTTATATGTCCCTGTGACAGTAACACTGCTATACCTTCATCCAACCTCTGTGAAGACTTCCTGTCATTTTTCAGAAACAAAATTTCTGATCTTAGATTGCCTCCTCTATCTAGTGTGGATCCAGTGGCTCCATCAGTTTGTCATACTGTCTTTGAATGTTTTGAGCCTGTGTCCCTTAGTGAACTGACTGAAATTGTTAAAAAGTTAAAGCATTCTTCATGCCCTCTGGACGCCATTCCTAGTCATCTGTTTAAAGATGTCTGACTGTATTGGTCCATGAATTGTCAAAATGGTAAATGCTTCTCTGATGACTGGATGTTTCCCTACTGATCTAAAACATGCTGCTGTTCATCCGCTCAACAAAAAGAGCAACCTTGACTCAAATGTGCTGTTTAACTTCAGACCTATGTCTAAATTGCCATTTTTGTCTAAAGTTTTAGAAAAAGTTGCTTATCAATCAATCAATCAACTTTATTTATATAGCACATTTTAAAAACCACAAGGGTAGCCAAAGTGCTGCACAATAAAACAATAAAAACAAACAAAACAATAAAAACATACAAAGCATACACAAAGAAACATAAAAACCATTCACATACCAGTTTCACAGCAGGTGTATTAAAAAGCCATAAAAGATAAGATCACGTGTTAAAAGCCAAAGAATAAAAGTGTGTCTTTAAAAGAGATTTAAAAACAGGAAGAGAGGAGGCCTGTCTGACACTCAAGGGTAAAGTGTTCCACAACCTGGGAGCAACAACAGCAAACGCTCTGTCACCTCTGAGCTTCAGCCTAGTTTTAGGGACTGTCAGCAGCAGCTGATCAGCTGATCGTAGGGATCGGGGTGGACAGTAAGGCTGAAGCAGCTCAGACAGATATGGTGGGGCAAGGTTGTTCAGACATTTAAAAACAAACAGCAAAAGCTTAAAATTAATTCTGTAGTGCACAGGGAGCCAATGAAGGGACGCCAGGATGGGAGTAATATGCTCGCGCCTACGAGCCTGAGTTAACAGGCGAGCAGCAGAGTTCTGCACAAGCTGCAAACGAGCAAGAGACGTCTGGCTAATGCCTGCATACAGCGCATTACAGTAGTCAAGACGAGCTGTGATAAAAGCATGGATTAATTTCTCCAAGTCAGGTCTTGCTAGGATTGGTTTCACTTTTGCTATTTGGCGGAGCTGATAAAAACTTTTCTGAACAACACTGCTGATCTGTTTTTCAAATTTAAAATCAGACTCAAACTTCACCCCCAGATTGGTGACACAGTCCTTGAGAAAATAATGACAGTGAGCCAAGATCTATGCTGGGAGAGGAACGGCAACTTGGTCCAAACATCATAACTTCAGTCTTGTTCTCATTTAGACTAAGGAAGTTAAGAGAGAACCATATCTTAACATCATTAAGGCAGTGTGTAAGTTGTTGAACTGTGTTGTTTTGTGCCATGGGAAAATAGATCTGGCAATCATCAGCATAAAAGTGAAATAAAATGCCATGCTTCCTAAAAATCGAGCCAAGGGGGAGTAAGTAAAGGGCAAATAAAAGAGGGCCAAGGATTGAGCCCTGGGGGACACCATGTGGAAGAGGAGCAGTGGAAGACATAAAATTGTCGATTTTTACGCAGAAACTCCTATTGGTTAAATATGACCGAAACCAATTGAGGGCGACACCTCTGATGCCCACACAGTGCTCAAGACGAGAGATTAAAATGCTGTGATCAACAGTGTCAAATGCAGCAGACAAATCTAAGAGCACTAAAACAACAGACTTTCCGGAGTCTGTGGACAAGAATATATCATTTGAAACCCTCAAAAGTGCACTCTCTGTACTGTGGCGGGCTTTAAAACCAGACTGAAACGGCTCAGTGATACCATGGTCCTCTAAAAATGGTAACAACTTGTTGTAAACAACCTTCTCTAATAGTTTTGAAATAAATGGGAGATTAGAGATAGGCCTGAAATTGGAGCAGAGAGAGGGGTCAAGACCTGTTTTTTTTTAGTAGAGGGCGTACAAATGCATGTTTAAAAGCCTCAGGTACTATACCAGAGGAAAGACTGCTATTGATAATCTGAAGTACTCTTGGTTCAATAGTGGAAAATACCTCCTTAAACAAACGAGGTGGGATGGAATCTGCAGGAGAACCAGAGGGCCTCATATGATCAACTGTGTCCTGTAGAAAAGAGAAGGACACCGGCTTATGTCCAACTACAGACTTACCTTGACCTAAATGACATTATCAACTTCCGGTAAGATGGCGCCCGTGTACATGGCCTGCAATCTACCTCTGACGATACTGTTTGGATTATTTCTGCTTTTTTTGTTTTTTGTCTGGGATATCAACTCGCTGCTTGTGTATGACCGACAACAGCTCCTCGATCTTCGATTGTCTGTATATGCTGTCGCTGATTCGGACCATTTTGATCATGACTCGGGACCCCCCCCCCTTCCACCCCTTCTGGCAGACGTGCCTGCTTGTTTACGCTGGGCCCCAAGCCTGTCTTCTCGGAGATATCGCTTCAGACGCCGGGGAAAATGTGCCGGCCGGCTGGTAAAACTCAAAGCTCTGCGTGGTCAACGTTTCCACAGCCAGCTTCCTACGTGCCCGGACCAGGGAAGATATGGGTGTTGTCTACCGGTCCAGCGCTTGGACCGTCCTAGAGGCGCTGTTTTTGAAAATCTGCAACCGTTGGCGAGCACCACCCCCACCATGGCTGGTTCTGTGTCGGACCAGATCAGGACGTGCCTCATCAACACAAGGTCTGTTGCCAACAAGACTTTTATCCTAAATTACTTTTTTAAAGACAAGGGACTAGATTTTCTTTTTCTCACGGAATCCTGGTTGCCTTTGGGTGATTCAAGCGCCTTGGTGGAACTTTTACCTCCTGACTGTCTGTGTTTTAATGCCCCGCGGCCATCAGGTCGGCGGGGTAGTGGAATATTAACTGCATTTAAATCAAACTTTTCCTGTAAACAGTTGTCCACCCTCATGCCCTGCTCCAGTTTTGAGCTGAGTGCTTTTGAACTCGGACATTCTCCTCCCGCTCTGTGCGCGATTGTTTATCGCCCGCCTCGTTCCAAGGACTTCATAAGTGAATTCTCTGATTTTCTGGCTTACATCACACCAAGATATGATCACTTTATAATCGTTGGTGACTTTAATATTCACGTCTGTTGTCAGGAGAAGCCGTTAGTGAAGGACTTCCTTGATCTGTTGGACTCATTTAATTTAACTCAACATGTAAATGGTCCCACCCAACAACACGGTCACACTCTGGATCTCATTTTAACACGTGATGTCTCTGTTTGTAATTTGGTAATTGGTGACAACGTTCTCTCAGACCACATGCCTGTCTTGTTTGATATCATCCCGCCTTGTCCTAATGCTAAGTCATGTGATTCTGCTCGTACTTCACGCGCCATTAACCGTTTCACTGCTGCACGTTTTACTGAAGCTTTTAGCTCTAAGAGGATCGATCAGTTCTCATTGTCGCTCTCCACCAAGGAGCTAACCTCTCAGCTTAACTCTGTTTGCTTCAATATTCTGGACCGTGTTACTCCCGTTAAAACTAGGAAAACAAAACTTTTATCAGAACCATGGCTTAATGACGTCATTCAAGCCATTAGACAGCAGTGTAGGAGAGCAGAACGCAGGTGGAGGAAAGACAAGCTGCAGGTTTATTTTCAAATCCTAAAGGAGAGTTGGCATCATTTTCAGAAGGCAGTTAAAGCTGCCAAATTGAAGTTCTTTTCTGCGATAATTGCCTCAAACTCCCACAACCCCCGAGCCCTTTTTCCCACCCTGAACTCAGTTCTACACCTCAGTGAACCATCACCTCTAGAAGCCTCAACTGAGCTGTGTGAAAACTTCCTCCATTTCTTTTCTGAAAAAGTTGCAAACACCCAGGCACTCATTTCTCCACCTGCTCATGATCCGTCCATCCCATTTCATTGTGTTGCTGTTCTTGACCACTTCGAGCCCATCTCTCTGTCTTCCCTGGAGAAGGTCATGTGCGGCATGAAGCCATCTGGCTCCCCTTTTGACGTTGTTGTCCCCCCTCGACTCCTTAAGGAGCTTCTTCCTGTTCTGGGCCCTCCTGTTCTTGGCATTGTGAACAGCAGCTTAGCCTCAGGTGTGGTGCCAATAACTTTTAAACATGCTGCTGTCCAACCTCTCCTGAAAAAACCTAGCCTTGACCCCTCAGTCATGTCCAACTTCCGGCCTGTCTCCAAACTCCCATTTGTCGCTAAACTACTGGAAAAAATTGTGGAGTCCCAGCTGAAATGCTTTCTAGAGGATAATGCCATCTTAGAGCTATTCCAGTCTGGCTTTAAACCTCTCCACAGCACTGAAACTGCTCTACTCAAGGTTTTTAACGACATTCTCCTATTCACAGATGTTGGTGATTCTGTGCTCCTTCTCTTACTGGACCTCACATCTGCCTTTGATACAATCGACCACGAGATCCTCATTGCGAGGTTAGAGCAGTGGGTGGGCATCACTGGGTCAGCCCTCGAATGGTTTAGATCTTACCTCGCTGACAGGTCCTTTTGTGTCTTCATCAAAGATTTTAGTTCAGCCTCGGCAGCGCTTAAATGGGGGGTACCACAAGGGTCCATCCTTGGTCCTCTTTTATTTTCTTTATACCTGCTGCCACTAGGTGCTATTTTCAGGAAACATAACACACCTTTTCACTTCTACGCCGACGACTGCCAAATCTACTTCCCCCTCAGACTCAACGGTACTTGCTCTATTCAACCGTTACTGGACTGCCTGGCTGACATCAGAGATTGGATGGCTTCAAATTTCTTGAGTTTCAACGAGAAGAAATCTGAAGTTATGCTGTTTCCTCCCAATGACACAATCACTAACCACTGCATCGACCGATCCGTTCTGTCACCGTTAGTGAAACAAAGAGTCACTAATCTAGGAGTGATACTTGACCCTTCTCTGAAACTCAACAATCATGTAAATATGATTGTTAAATCCTGCTTTTTCCAGCTGAGGCGACTGTCTAAGCTGAAGCCCATATTGTCCAAAAATAACGTGGAGACAGTAATTCATGCATTCATTACATCCAGGCTCGACTATTGCAACTCACTCCTTTTTGGTATCAGTCAGACCTCCATAGCTAGACTTCAACTGGTCCAAAATGCAGCAGCCCGGTTTTTGACCAGCACAAGCAAAAGAGAGCACATTACACCTGTTTTGGCCTCCCTACACTGGCTTCCGGTTCACCTTCGAATCAAATTCAAAATACTCTTGTATGTCTATAAATCACTAAACAGCTCTGCCCCTCCTATCTTACTGATCTGCTCCATCCGTATGTCCCACCACGTTCTCTCAGGTCAGCAGACCAGTTGCTCCTAACAGTCCCAGGAACCCGTCTCAAGCGCAGAGGTGACAGGGCCTTCTCTGTAGCAGGACCAAGACTTTGGAATGAGTTACCTCTGCTCGTTAGACAGGCCCCCTCCCTCACAGTTTTTAAATCTCGCTTAAAACACACTTTTATTCCCTGGCTTTCAGCACTGTGTGATCTGTGCTGAGTCTGTGTGCATCACACTGTGTTGGTCATGTTGCAGTTGTTGTTGTTATCCATTATTGTTTTTGTTGGTTTCTACTTTTTGGTGTCCTGTTATGTAATCTGTTGCTGTGTGCTTGTTCTGTTTGTCCCTGTACAGCACTTTAAACAGTGACAAAGCACACTAAAGTGCTTTATAAATAAATTGGTATGGTATGCTATGGTATCCTCTGTGTCTACTATGAAATATGGGGTGCCCTAGGGGTCGATATTAGCACCTGTTCTTTTTGCTTTGTACTTGCTGCCTCTGGGTTTTATCTTTAAAAAGCACCAAGTCTCTTTTCATTGCTTTGCAGATGATATTCAAATATATCTACCTGTAACTACAAATGACAGTCAGTGTGCTGTACTTATGTTACAGGATTGCTTAGGGAAGTACAGGCATGGTTGAGAGCAAATTTGATGAAACTGAATCAAGAAAAAGCAAAGATTCAGGTGTTCGATCAATGTAATCCCCTGCTTGGGCATGACTTGCCAAGATGGCCGCGCTCAGAGCAGTTGCAGCTTCACAGGCTCCCGGTACCATCCCAGTTTTTAGAAGTTTTGATATTGACTCTGTGCTTGACTCCGCGCAATTTATGCGTGTGAACTATAGCCGAACCGAACTGATGAGAATAGGAGCGGATTTGCCACGAAATATAGCAGAAGTCAGCAACAAACTCAAAGCTACGCTCGGCAGAATGCAGATCTTAAAGTCATCTACCTAGAAGCTGCAGCAGAGGCGTTCCAGCAGGCAGAAGAGGAAGCGCTGCTCCCGGCTTAAGAGGAGAGGATGCCGGGTAGGGGTTATGGTGAGGCTACGAGCTAACGCTAAAGCCGGTAAACTCCCCATGCCATCTCTCTTTCTGTCGAATGTCCGCTCGTTGGACAACAAGATGGATTTACTTCGTCTGAGAGCGGGCGCCTCAGAAGAGATGAAGAAGTGTGCAGTGCTTTGCCTCACGGAAACGTGGATTAAAAGCGAAACGCCGGACACAGTCTTCCAGCTGGATGACAGACATTTTTTTCGAGCGGACCGCTGCAGCGAGCTAACGGGGAAATCACGGGGAGGCGGAGTGTGCATTTACGTGAGTAAAAGTTGGTCCACGAACTGTACTGTTGTAAATAGCTCAGGCTCGAAGGCTTTGGAACAAATAACAGTGAAATGTCGGCCACATTATCTACCCCGCGAGTTCACGGTAACTTTTATCAGTTGTTTACATTCCTTCGGATGCTACTGCTAATGAATCACTGCAGGAGCTTCATGATATCATCAGCTCGCTGCAGAGCAAACACCGCGAGGCTCTTTACGTGGTAGCCGGAGACTTTAACCACGTGAATCTAAAGGACCGTCTCCCAAGCTTTAATCAACATGTGGCGATTCCAACACGTGGAGACCACACGCTGGACCGTGTTTACACGAACGTAAAAGATGCATACAAAGCCGAACCCCGCCCCCACCTAGGACTGTCAGACCACATCTCAATCTTCCTGGCTCCTGATTACATACCCCCGCTGAGACGCTCCAGACCGGTACAAAAGAAAGTTAAATGCTGGATCCAGGACAGTGGCCCCATACTGAGAGATTGTTTTGATCGAACAGACTGGCAGGTTTTCAGAGAAGCTGCTGAAAATGGAGGTTCGCTTGATCTTGACCAATACACATCCTCAGTTCTGGGTTACATTAGTACATGTACTGACACCGTCTCTACTATCAGAAATGTTAAAAGCTACCCAAACAGAAAACCTTGGCTGAATGCAGAGGTGCATACCCTGCTGGAAGCCAGGAACACTGCCTTCAGGTCTGGAAACTCAGAGGAGCTGAGTAGGACAAGAAAAGAGCTGGTTGCTGGTATTAAGAGGGCCAAGGGCACATATGCAAAGAAGATCGAGGGTCAATTCATCTCACAAGACCCTCGGAGCATGTGGAGGGGCATTAAGTGCATAACAGATTATAAAGGAAGGAGTGAACAATGCCCCAAAGACCCATCTCTGCCTGATGCCCTCAACAAGTTCTGTGCACGCTTTGAAGACCCGAACAGACCACCCAGCACCAGACTCATCTCACCACCAGATGAAGAGCATCTCAGCGTGACCTCAGCAGAAGTAAGGAGTACCTTCAGGAGGATTAATCCGCACAAGGCAACTGGCCCAGACAACATCCCCGGAAAAGTGTTGAAGGAATGTGCTGATCAGCTCTGTGAGGTGCTGGCAGACATCTTTAACACCTCACTTACCCTGGAGACAGTTCCCACCTGCCTGAAGACTGCCACCATCATCCCAGTCCCAAAAAGCTCTACAGTGACTGGTCTGAATGACTATCGGCCAGTGGCCCTCAACCCGATAGTCGCTAAATGCTTTGAAAAACTGGTCATGACTCGCATCAAAACAACCATCAACATCAACGAGGACCCTCATCAGTATACATACCATGAGAACTGATCAACAGAGGATGCAATCTCCTCTGTGGTCCACACTGCGCTCAACCACCTGGAGCAGAAAAACTCTTACGTCCGTATGCTCTTTGTGGACTTCACATCCGCCTTCAACACCATGATCCCCCAAACCCTGATGGACAAACTATCCCCACTAGGACTAAGCACCTCCATTTGTAACTGGATACTAGACTTTTTAACAAACAGACCACAGTTAGTGAGGATCCACAACCTCTCCTCCTCCACCATAACCCTCAGCACTGGTTCTCCTCAGGGATGTGTGTTGAGCCCCCTCCTGTTTACTCTGCTCACGTATGATTGTGCAGCTACCCATCCAGGCTGTCACATTGTAAAGTTTGCAGATGATACAGCGGTGGTGGGATGCATCACAAACAATGATGAGTCCAGCTACAGGCAAGAGGTGGAACACCTTGAGAGCTGGTGCAAAGAGAATAACCTTCACATCAATGTGAAGAAGACAAAGGAGATGATTGTGGACTTCAGAAGGAACAAAAACATCTACACCCCCCTGAACATAAGAGGATCTGCGGAGGAAGTGGTCTCCAGCTAGAAGTACTTGGGTGTACACATGAATGACAACCTCAGCTGGAGCAACAACACCACCAGCCTCATCAAGAAAGCTCATCAGAGACTCTACTTCCTCAGACGGCTGAGGCGAGCTGGTCTGGGAAGCTCAGTCCTCACCTCCTTCTACAGGTGTGCAGTGGAGAGCATCCTGTGCTCGAGCATCAACGTGTGGCATGGAGGCTGCACAGCTGCAGAAAGAAAAGCTTTGCAGAGAGTGGTGAAGGCTGCACAGAAATCTGTCGGAATCAGCCTCCCCACCATCACAGACATCTACACCTCCAGATGCAGGAAGAGGGCCACCTGCATCATGAAGGACCTCACTCACCCAGCACACACACTTTTTGCCCCACTCCCCTCAGGAAGGAGGTTAAGGAGCATTAAGTGTAGAACCACTAGACTGAGGAACAGCTTCTACCCTGAGGCTGTTAGACTCATGAATCTCTAACTAGAATAATCACTGTGAAAAACCATATCATGTTGCTGCTGATCTGTTTCATGTTGCTGCTGATCAGTTTCAATGTTGATGTGTTCATGCGTGCACATCTGCTCACAGACTCATGTTCATGTTTGTGCTGATGTTCAATGTTTTATGTTATGAGTGCTTAGTGTATATTTAGTTGATGTTTTTTTTTCTTGGTTCATATCTTAGATGTTATTACTGTTTTTCTTATACATTTTATTGTTGGATGTAACTGGAACCCCGTGTACATAATTTCGCTCCACCACATGTACCACATGAGGTGCGAATGACAATAAAGAAACTCTGACTCTGACAGTGTGGTTGGTCCTTTGTCGTCCTTCTGTCGTCCTTTTGTAAAACATCTGGAAGTGATGGTTGATCCTCTGTTGAAATTTGATAAGCATATTAGTGCTGTTACAAAGCCAATTTCTTCCAGCTGAGAACCCTTGCAAAGATAAAACCTTATCTTCCTCGGCCTGATCTTGAGAGGGCTATCCATTTATTTATTACATTGCGTTTGACTATTGTAATTATTTGTACTTAGGGTTGGACCAGAGCTCCCTGCAGCAATTGCAGAGCATCCAAAATGTTGCAGCCCATCTGTTGACAAACACAAGGAGGCACAAATCTATTACCCCCGTTTTACACTCTCTTCACTGGCTCCCTGTTGCTTTTCGGGTGAAATTTAAAGTTTTATTGATTGTTTTTAAGTGTTTAAACTCCATGGGTTTTACCTAAGCAAGCTCTTGCAGCCCTACACTCCATCCAGAGCCCTGAGGTCAGCCGACCAGCTCTTGTTGGCTGTCCCTAAAGCTAGGTTGAAGACTAGAGGTGACAGAGCCTTCTCTGTGGAAGCACCCAGACTGTGGAACAGCCTCCCTCTGTCTGTTAAGCTTTCTCAGT
The DNA here is from genome assembly GCF_014905685.2 of Nematolebias whitei. Taxonomy (NCBI): domain Eukaryota; kingdom Metazoa; phylum Chordata; class Actinopteri; order Cyprinodontiformes; family Rivulidae; genus Nematolebias; species Nematolebias whitei. Next base: position 55,258,782 of record NC_056502.1, read on the forward strand.
CAATAGATCAGTTTAAGTCCAGACTGAAAACACATCTATTCTCCCTGGCCTTCAGTAAAAAAAATAGTACTTGATAGATTCAAGTTTGTGGGAAATTGCAGCAAATATGAAATAGTTTATCTTGGTTTTTATTAGTAATACTTTATCGGTATTTTACTGCAAATTTTATCATACTTTTATTTTTTTTAAACTTGATTTTATTTCTTTTATCATATTTTTATTGAGGGGAGAGGGCGGGTAAACTTTTGGCATGGGGTATAAAAACCTTACAAAATGAGAGGGCAGTAAATTAAATCTCAACTGTTGATGGAGGCACTACTGATCCGCAAAAAATAAAGTATCTCTTTAAAGAGTTTTACTCAAAACTATATAAATCTAAGGGTCACATAAAGACTTCACTTTAGTCCTTTTTAGATCCTTTAAATTTGCCCACAATTAGTGAAGAAGCTAAAACTGAATTGGATAAAACAATAGCTATAAATTAACTTTCAAATTCAATAGATACATTAAAATCAGGGAAAGCCCCTGAACCTGATGAGATTCCCTTAGAGCTATACAAAGTATTTAAAAATAAGTTATTACACCCTCTCTATAATATGTTACTTGAAAGCTATACAACAAAAGAACTACCTCCATCATTACATAATGCCATCACAACTGTGATTCCCAAACCGGGAAAGTCACCTACTAAGTGTGAATCTTATAGACCAATTTCACTCATAAATTCTGATGCCAAGATTCTAGTAAAAGTTCTAGCAATTAGGCTGGAAAAATTTCTGCCTTCACTCTGTGACCCGGACCAAAATGGGATTATAAAAGGGCGGCAAGCACATCATGGAAGCCGCAGAGTTTTGAATGTAGTTTACGCAAAATTTGAACATCCGGATACAGCTCTGTTATGCCTTGACGCAGAAAAAGCTTTCGATAAAGTGGAACACAACTACCTTTACAATGTGCTTTCTCAATTTGGCTTTGGCAGTAACTTTATAAACTGGATTAAAACAATTTACAATAAACCTACTGCCTCAGTTATAACTAACAACAATGTGTCTAAACCGTTCTCTCTAGATAGAGGCACACGTCAGGGATGCCCCTCTCGCCCCTCCTCTTTGTTTTGGGAATTGAACCACTGGCAATTACCATAAGGGATAATCAAAATATTGCAGGTATCACAATAAATAACACTGAATCGAAAATGAATCAATTTGCCAATGATATAATTTTAATGCTATCCAATCTAAAATCATCAATCCCCCAACTGCTTAAAACTATTAACGAATTTGGTAATATTTCCGAGTATAAAATTAATTAATTAAAATCTGCTATTCTATTTTTAAAACAAACTGATAGAAACTCTCCACCGCTTCAGTCTTCATTTAATGTGGTAAAAGACAACCTTACGTACTTGGGTAGTAAAATCACCCCAAAAATAGATAAGCTAGTGCAGGCAAACTATGATCCCTTGACTAGTTCAGTAGTGGAATCTATTAACAGATGGTCTATGCTGCCTATTTCTATGACTGACTGTATAAATAAACTTAAAATGAATGTGCTCCCAAAATTCCTATACATTTTCCAAGCTATTCCCCTTAATCCTCCAGTTAATTTTTTTTATTAAGATTCAAGCAATCTTCAATACATTTATATGGAATAACAGACGGGCCAGATTGCGATTATCTCTACTATATCTTCCATTTGACAAACGAGGGCTGGGTGTACCTAATCTTAAATAGTATTACTGGGCTGCCCAAATTTCCAGTGCAGCCTCCTGGTTCTCAGCAACAGCGTTATCCTGGGTGAGATTGAAAAATACTAATACCTTTCCCTTATCTCTAAACCTATACCTATACTCAAGAAAAACTAAAGATTTATTAAAAAATACTATGAACCCATTTGTTAAAAATACTGTCTGGGTTTGGTTTGCGGTCCATAAATTTAAAAAGGAAGTTCAGACACTATCTCAATTCTTTCCTATTTGGGACAACATTACATTTGAACCGGGCAGGGAAGACAAGGGTTTAAAAACATGGTATGCTAAAGGTCTACGCAAAATCTCAGATTTATTTGTCGATGGCATTATGCTGAGCTTTGATGACTTGAAACAGAAATATGATATTCCCACTAGGGACTTTTTCAAATTTCTTCAAATCAGAAGCTTTATACTAGGTACTCAAAAGTCCCTAATGCTACCAACCTGTAGGGATGGCACCATCTAGTGGGCCTTCCCCTGTCTGTTCTCCCTTGTGTCTGTATTGATTGTCTGATTATCGTCACCTGTGTCATGTCCTGGTTGTGTGTATATAAAGGCTGTCTGTCAGTTCTGTCATTGTCGGTTCGTCGTTGGGTATTGCCTGTCCTGTCCTGCCTGTCTGATCCTGTTCCTGAGTCTGTTCTGTAAGTTTTGCTGCCATGTCAGCTTTTTGATTTATTATTATTATTACTATTAAAGTATTTTATTTTATATGTCTGCCTGCTGAGTCCTGCCTGCGCAACTGGGTTCTCCTGTCCTGATCTGCCTTGAAAACCCTGACAGTACAAACCGACCAAAACCTGAACCCAGCAGGCAGACTCACTCAGACTCTGCTCACCTGTTTTTGCCCGAGTTTGTCCAGATGGAGGGAGCTGCGATCTGGTGCGGTGCCTTTTGGACTATACCCGTCTTGGGACTGAGAAACCACGGCCAGGCGGTTGAAGTTCTGCCTTCGCCTCTCCTACTACAGGAGGAGAGATGAAGATCTCAGCTCCAGAAGAACCACACAGCACCCAGGTCCAGTCCCTCCTACTCACCAGTCTGCTCTGGGTGGACGTCTGGGGAGGACGCCGAGTCAGAGGACGAAATCTGGTTCGCCCCGGTACACCACCCACATCACCGCCAGAAGGGAAAGAGAAGACGCAACCGGAACCGGTCCGCTGCTCTTCCGCCCACATCACCAGCATATACAGCTCCTCGCACTCGGTCCGGCGAGGCTGAGTTTTTTGGTTCCGCCTCCTCCTGGTCCCAGCCTCCAGCCTGCTCTCATCAGTCAGAACGTGCGAAACCGGGGAGAATTTCGCAGGGGAGGGAGCAGTCATCCCCCCGTTCGTCTGTGGAGTGGACGAAGGGGGGTCAGCCCGGGGAGCGTGTTGGACAATCACTTCCTGCTCCTATTGAGGATGACCAGATCCCTGAGCTGCCTTCTGTAGAGGACCAGGTGGCTGATCCCCTCATCAGAGGCTCTATAATTATTTTCAGAAAAACTCCAAGAGACAAAGTTAAAACTAGAAGACGCCTGGTGGACCAACTCTTAGATATATTCCTCTCACAGCCTGACCTGCTCAGCACATTGGTTCATCAGGTGATCTTTCAATTTGCCATGAAACTAAGAGCTGAACTTGATCCTAGTTTTATCTCGTCACACTCTGAAGAGCCTGCAGTCAGCCCAGAACCTGCAGTGGTACCAGAACCAGCTGCAGCCAGCCCAGAACCTGCAGTGGTACCAGAACCAGCTGCAGCCAGCCCAGAGCCTGTAGTCAGCCCAGAACCTGCAGCCAGCCCAGAACCTGCTGCAGTACCAGAACCTGTAGCAACCAGCCCAAACTAAGATCCAGCCCCAGACAATCCAGTCGCAGAAGAGCTCCTCGCTGCTGACCCGCCTCCTGAGTTCCTCACAGCTGCAGCCCCTGTGGTCGCTCCCATGCTTACTACAGTTTCCATATATTTTCCATCTCCTGCAGCATTTGCATCATCCACGCTATGTGAGGACACAACTTGTCCTGAGCCCATAGACCCAGACACATCTTCTCCTGATCCTGTTGCTGCACGCAGCCCCCGTGGTAGATCCCTTACTGCTCCTGTCTGCTCAGCCATAGGAGTCCAGGTGGACTCCGCTCCTGCCTGCTCAGCCGTGGGGGGTCCAAACGGACTCCGCTCCTGCCTGCTCAGCCGTGGGGGTCCAGACGGACTACGCTCCTGTCTGCTCAGCTGTGGGGGTCCAGACGGACTACGCTCCTGTCTGCTCAGCCGTGGGGGTCCAGACGGACTCCGCTCTTGCTCCAGGTCCTGCGTTTCCCGAAGGATCCACACCTCAGTCCGAGGGTCCTGCGTCTGCCCAAGTGTCCACACCTAAGCCCGAGGGTTCTGCGTCCCCTGTTGGTCCTGCTTAAGAGGATCCCGGCCAGCCTGTGACCTTCGGTTAACGTCTCCTGTCTTGAGGGGGTCCTGGAGGACGCCCCTCACGTCGCCTGTCTCGAGGGGGTCCTGGAGGACGCCCCTCACGTCGCCTGTCTCGAGAGGGTCCTAGAGGACGCCCCTCACGTCGCCTGTCTCGAGGTGGTCCTGGAGGTCGCCCCTCACGTCTCCTGTCTCGAGGGGGTCCTGGAGGATGCCCCTCACGTCGCCTGTCTCGAGGGGGTCCTGGAGGACGCCCCTCCTGTCGCCCGTCTCGATGGGGTCCTGGTGGATGCCCCTCACGTCTCCCGTTTCGTGGGGGTCCTGCAGGACTCCCCTCACATCGCCTGTCTCGAGAAGGTCATTGGAGGACGCCCCTCACGCCGTCACCTGAACGGTGGTCCTGTACTGGACGGCCTCCACGCCGCCCACCTGAACGGTGGTCCTGTACTGGACGGCCTCCACGCCGCCCACCTGAACGGTTGTCCTGTACTGGACAGCCTCCCGGCCGCCCACCTGACCTGCTCTGAGCCAGTGGCTGGTCTCCCGGCCATCTGGACATTTTGTGTTTCCCTACGTGGTTTAGTCCCCAGGCCTTGACCTGTCGGTTTTGTTTTGGTCCTTGTGTGTCTTTGTTCGGGCCCGCCACCCTTGCAGTTCCTCCCTTCGTCCGCCATAGTTTTCTGGGAAGGGGTTTCTTGGGGATGCCAGGGGGCTTCCTTGGGGGGGGGGGGGGGGGGGG
>NC_056502.1:55263770-55268136 GCF_014905685.2 Nematolebias whitei
GGGGGGGGGGGGGGGGGGGTACTGTAGGGATGGCACCATCTAGTGGGCCTTCCCCTGTCTGTCTCCCTTGTGTCTGTATTGATTGTCTGATTATCGTCACTTGAGTCATGTCCTGGTTGTGTGTATATAAAGTCTGTCTGTCAGTTCTGTCATTGTCGGTTCGTCGTTGGGTATTGCCTGTCCTGTCCTGCCTGTCTGATCCTGTTCCTGAGTCTGTTCTGTAAGTTTTGCTGCCATGTCAGCTTTTTGATTTATTATTATTATTACTATTAAAGTATTTTATTTTATACGTCTGCCTCCTGAGTTCTGCCTGCGCAACTGGGTTCTCCTGTCCTGATCTGCCTTGAAAACTCTGACACAACCCTTACTTCAATTGAAGACCTAGCGATGAAATTATACTTGAAAAGGGGCCTGGTGTCCCACTTTTATAATATTATTACAGACAGTTCCCAGACGTCCTCAGAAAACAAAAGATTGGCTTGGTGTGAAGATTTAAAAGACAATATTCCAGTTGAGGATTGGCAAAAGGCCTGCCTGAAAGCCCAAACACAAACCATTAACACTCACTTTAAATTAATCCAATACTAATGGCTGATGAGAACATATATTACTCAAAAATTACTTAACAAATTTGACTCTAATATCCCTGATATATGTGCTAAATGCAGAGATAAGGGCACTCTGATCCACTGCTTATGGGAATGTCCCAAAATTCAAAGTTTCTGGAAGGAAGTTTTGGATAAAGTTTCTCATATCACAGGCCCTAAACTCCCTCCTTGCCCAAAGTTGTGTATACTCTGACTTTTCCCTATTGAAAATGGACTAAGCAAGGTTGACCAAAAAAACCATAACCTATTGTTTGATACAGGCGAAATACTGTATAGCCAAATACTGGAAATCTATGATCCGCCCTCAGTTAAAAGATTGGTTGGCCACGTTATCAAGCTCAATAGCCTTAGAGGAACTTACCTTTAAGATTAAGGGCAAATCTCAGATTTTTGAAGCTATGTGGAAAAACTGACATTCCTGAAACGTGAAAATCTTTATAAGGAAGAATGAATGAATGAGAATCAAAGAACTGACTTCCTTTTTTTCTATTCGTTCTTATAATGGTTATTACATTTTTCCAGATAAATTATTAACATATTTATGATATACATCACTTGATTCTTATCTAAAGGATTGTGATCAAAACTTTTGACTGAATTGTTTACAATCTACCCTGCAGTGATGGCTTTACTCTACACAATCGCAGTGTAATTTTATTCTACATATGTTAGTCACCTTGTAGGTTTTTTTTTTTTTTTGTATTGGGGTTTTACTTTAATTGTTTGTTATTGTTGTTACTGTTTTCCTTTCTATACATGTGAATTTACCATGTATAGAGTGAATTTTTTGTTTTTAAATGTGCTATATAAATAAACTTTGAATTGAAAGCAAAGTAGGACATAAAAGAGGAGAGTAAAAATTAATAATTCAACTAGTATAAAAACATGCATTAAAACATTAATTTATCATCAGATAAAAATCTGTTAAACCACTGAGAACACCAATGTCAGTTCAGTTTTGCCCCATTTGCACTGCTCTTAATAAGCCCCAATTCTGTGCAGCCCGCCATGGAAAGAACACTTTTGCACCAATACTTTAGCTAGTGTTTTAGCTGATTTGAGGCTGATTCCTCTTTTTGTCCCTGCTTCTCTGGAGGGACCGAGCAAGCTCAGTCGAGCTGAGTCCAGACCGAAACGTGGATGCAGGACACCGATTGATCAGGGGGAGGAGTCACTGGATCTCAGAAACTTTTCACCGATCCTCCATTTGCAATTTCTTGGGATGCGGAGCAGCTGCTGGATCTATTTTTAAGATTTTAAAAGCAATATTGACAACTTTGTGTTTAATTCTGAAGTCCAAGCGGTTTTTTGTGTTTGGTGACCGACGACAAAATTCGAGCGAGCGGAGTCACCGCAGAGGATCATACGAGCTGCCAACCTGTTGAAGCATACGAGGCCGGACCCCGAGTCCCGGCCTCACCTGCTCACAAAGGCCGGATTCCGAGTCCTGGCAGGCGGGAGAACCGGGAGTCTGGGACGGAGGATGGAAACGTTTTTTTAAAAACATTTTATGTATAAAAAAACTGTTATTTTTAATCAGTGAAAATTAAAAATAAATAAATGGTGCCGGCTTTATCAAGAAATCTTGTTTTCCCTTTGACTTTATTAAATAATCTGCTAATTAAAGTTAATTCAGCTTAAAAAACATAAAAAGACAAAATTATTGGATCTCTCAGAAATATTTCCCTCAAACATGTTTAAAGAAGAGATGCAGCCTTTAGTTCAACTTTATTCTAACCCACAGATGTACAAATCACAAAACAAGAATTAAACTTTAAATTAAAGCTTTAAATCAAAGCTAAACTTTAAATCAAAGCTAAACTTTAACTCAAAGCTAAAAATAATCTGTATACAAGAAACAATAATCTGTATACAAGAAACAATAATATGTATACAAAAAAACTATATACAAGAAGCAAAAGCACAATGAGTGCAAATACATCAAATGGTGAAGAAAAATATAGAATTTTAAATATAGATATCCTGATGCATGCTCAATAATCCACGTAGATGTAGGGATGGCACCATCTAGTGGGCCTTCCCCTGTCTGTTCTCCCTTGTGTCTGTATTGATTGTCTGATTATCGTCACCTGTGTCATGTCCTGGTTGTGTGTATATAAAGTCTGTCTGTCAGTTCTGTCATTGTCGGTTCGTCGTTGGGTATTGCCTGTCCTGTCTGACTGATCCTGTTCCTGAGTCTGTTCTGTAAGTTTTGCTGCCATGTCAGCTTTTTGATTTATTATTATTATAACTATTAAAGTATTTTATTTTATACGTCTGCCTCCTGAGTCCTGCCTGTGCAACTGGGTTCTCCTGTCCTGATCTGCCTTGAAAACCTGACAGTACAAACCGACCAAAACCTGAACCCAGCAGGCAGACTCACTCAGACTCTGCTCACCTGTTTTTGCCCGAGTTTGTCCAGATGGAGGGAGCTGCGATCCGGTGCGGTGCCTTTTGGACTAGACCCGTCTTGGGACTGAGAAGCTGCAGCCAGGTGGTTGAAGTTCTGCCTTCACCTCTCCTACTGCAGGAGGAGAGACGAAGATCTCAGCTCCAAAAGAACCACACATCACCCAGGTTCAGTTCCTCCTACTCACCAGTCTGCTCTGGGTGGACGTCTGGGGAGGACACAGAGTCAGAGGACGAACTCTGGTTCGCCCCAGTATACCACCCACATCGCCGCCAGAAGGGAAAGAGAAGACGCAACCGGAACCGGTCCGCTGCTCTTCCGCCCACATCACCTGCATGTAAAGCTCCTCTCACTCGGCCCGGCGAGGCTGAGTTTTTTGGTTCCGCCTCCTCCTGGTCCCAGCCTCCAGCCTGCTCTCCTCAGCCAGAACCTGCGAAACCGGGGAGAATTTCGCAGGGGGGGGAGCAGTCATCCCCCCGTTCGTCTGGGGAGTGGATGAAGGGGGGTCAGCCCAGGGAGCGTGTTGGGCAACCGCTTCCTGCTCCTATTGAGGATGACCAAATACCTGAGCTGCCTTCTGTAGAGGACCAGGTGGCTCATCCTCTCATCAGAGACTCTATAGTGATTCTCAGAATAACTCCAAGAGACAGAGTTAAAAATAGAAGATGCCTGGTGGACCAACTCTTAGATATATTCCTCTCACAGTCTGACCTGCTCAGCACATCGGTTCATCAGGTGATCTTTCAATTTGCCATGAAACTAAGAGCTGAACTCGATCCCAGTTTTGTCTCGTCACACACTGAAAAGCCTGCAGCCAGTCCAGAACCAGCTGCAGCCAGCCCAGAACCTGCAGTGGTACCAGAACCAGCTGCAGCCAGCCCAGAACCTGCTGCAGTACCAGAACCTGTAGCAGCCAGCCCAAACCATGATCCAGCCCCAGACAATCCAGCAGAAGAGCTCCTCGCCGCTGACCCGCCTCCTGAGTTCCTCACAGCTGCAGCCCCTGTGGTCGCTCCCATGCCTACTACAGTTTCCATAGTTTTTTCCATCTCCTGCAGCCTCTGCATCATCCAAGCTATGTGAAGACACAACCTGTCCTGAGCCCATAGACCCAGACACATCTTCTCCTGATCCTGTTGCTGCACGCAGCCCCCGAGGTGGATCCCTTACCATTCCTGTCTGCTCAGCCGTGGGGGCCCAAACGGACTTCGCTCCTACCTGCTCAGCCGTGGGGGCTCAAACGGACTCCGCTCCTGCCTGCCCAGCCGTGGGGGTCCAGGCGGACTCCGCTCCGGCCTGCCCAGCCGTGGGGGTCCAGGCGGACTCCGCTCCTGCCTGCTCAGCCGTG